>NW_024712790.1:0-30037 GCF_018991925.1 Homarus americanus
GAGGCTGACCACGTCCAAGAGTGGGGGCCGGTGGTAAGCGTCCACTGATCGGGGGTCCGCTCACACTTGCAACCTGCAGTATCCCTCCAATCTGCAGGTGGGACCACCTCCAATCCCAATCCGGTCTGACTGCTCCTGGAGCTCCAGCCGGAACCACCAAACGGGCCGCCTATAGGCAAAGGCCCGTGTCGGACTACGGTCCGACAATCTATACAACAACAACAACAACCACTCATCGCATCGCTCCTGAACGAAGAAGACCTCTCAACAAGACCTCCTGCTGGACCCGGAACTCTGAAGACCGCCCTCTCCCTTGTACCATTGTTGGCCATCTTCCCGGACCGGACCACCCACGACTGTCATCGTCCACAACAACTCACGAGCGTTCTTGGTTTATCGAGCATTAGCTTGCCCTCCCCACTGGTGGTGTGAGTGACCCACACTCCAGCTGGAGAGCAGTTATAGCGCGATATTCCCGGCGTGGTTTGAGCTCTTTTCCTTCTACTACCATTTTTCCTTTTTCGCTCTGGCCTAGGGACCTGCACCCTCAAAAGTGTATTCGTCCTGCGGTCCCCCCTGTAACTGTTCACCTCCCTCCCAGGAGATTGTGAACACGAAAGGGGGTCGGAGCAAACCCTCCCCAGCCGAGTCTTTCCAGGAAAACCGTGATCGTGCGGGTCCACCTGGAAAGAGGGTCGCAATCCTTATCCTTCCCAAATAGGCACACTTAGCTCACGTCTATAAGTGAGCAGTCACATACACTAGGAAGTAGGCTTCCCCAATCGGGGCTCCGTGAGAGAAGCTCAGGAACCACTCTACGACCACCAGCTAGTGGGGAGTGCTGTAATTCCTTTGCTGTTTACTCAACCGGAATAGGTAGGATCTAAAACAACAACAACAACAACAACAACAACAACAACAACCCGGTTATGGAGCGCGTACGCCCTCCTAACCGCGATCCCCGCCTGAACCGCCAACCTGACGACCCGAACCACGACAGGCTTCGCACAGAGAAAGCAGACCAGTTACGCGCCTTCAACGAAGCCCTGAAAAGCAGGAACTCTGCCACCACCTCCAACAACTCCACCACCACCACCACCTCCACCACCACCACCACTGCTACCGCTACTGAGGACAATTGGACGAAGGTAGAAAATAAGAAACGCCGACGTGCCTTTTCGGGAAACGATTGCCGTCAAGCAGCCCCCAAGGCACCCATCACCACCACCAGCTCACCTCCAACGACACTGCCAAAATTCCGGATCACGAAAACGGACGCAAAAACAACATATGCCGCCGTCACAGAGATGGAAAAGCAAAACCCACTGGCCAAGTTCTCAGTGCGGCCCAACCTAAAAGGGGAGATGATCGTTCACCCCAAAGACAAGAACTCCGCCACCACCCTCGACACTTACCTACAAAACACCACCACCATTACTTCAACCAAGCTAGACCCCGCCCAGAAACTGATGAAGTCGGTAGTCCTCCGGTACCCAAAGGAACTACCTCTCGAACCCCTGGAGAACCACCCGAAGATCCTAAAAGCCGAGAGATGCTCTCCCCTGTCCGACAAGACGGCCACCACGAAACAAGTCCTCATAACGCACTACGGCTCACCCCCAGCACCATAGACCTCAAAACCTGGGGGATCTACGAAGTGAGGCCCTTCGTCCCAGAGCCCCTGCGATGCTTCAGATGCCAGAAATACGGGCACCATCAGACAAGGTGCACGTACAGGGAAATCTGCGCAGTCTGCGCACAGAAGCACGGCACACAGTCCTGCCTCACCAAACTGAAAAATGGGGGAAAAATTGCCCCCAAGTGTGCCAACTGCGGGGGCAAACACCACGCCTGGAATCCTGGATGCTCCGAGAGAACAAAGAGGGTCCAGGCAAACCGACCAGCAGCAAGACCGGCCCCCACCGCCTACACACCAGCCCCACCAAGTACCTTCGTGGGGGGAACCCAAAGGCCCAAACAACAAAGACAACCTCCTCAGCCAGTCAACACCCAAAGTGCAGCCCAGTTTCCTGGCCTCACTACAGCCACACCTCAGCCACCCAAGCAGCAGAGAACGACAACCACGAGAAAGACAAAAGAAGCACACACCAAGGCACCAGAAGGAATGATACACATATCAGACCTAGCCAATGTACTGACGACCTTCGCGGAGGGCCTAGCCGGACTACTGGGCCACAAGATCCAACCCACACAGCTCCAAATACTCATGGGGAGCGTCCCCGGGCAAGTCGCCACAGCTCCAGCCACCTCAGTGGAGGAAGCCACGCCGGTCCGCACACGAGTAACAGCCGAGGTACACTCTACACCGAAGAAGGCCACCAGAGAACCCAAGACACCGACAGCTCCCAAGATACCGACAGCTCCCAGAAAGAAACTGGACGTTTCAACTCCCCTGAACCGAACCACGGCCCAGAAGGCAAAAACCACAGAACACGAAGATATGAACCTGATCCTGTTGGAATCGAACTTAGACATCTCCATCGAGGACCACCAGAAGTCCCCGATGAAACAGTGGTGGAAAACATCAGCACCCTGAACATCCTAACATGGAATGCTCAGGGCATCAAAAACAAGAAACACCTCCTACAAGAAGCAGCAGCCAAGGACAAGCTTGACATCATACTCCTACAAGAAACACTTCTACAAGAACACCACTGTTTCAAATTCAGCGGTTACAAGACATACAGGAGGCATTTCACGCGGGCGTCAACAAGAGGATGTATGATCTTGGTCAAGTCAAGCATACCCTCCGCCGATGTCACGCAACAATTTCCATGTGGGGAAAACATCGAGACACAGGCCGTCAAAGTAACCCTCCAAGAACGGGAATTAACTGTTCACAACATCTACAAGAACCCAAGGGGCTCACTGGAGGTGACTCAATTATTTGCTTCGGCCGCTGACCATGCCACACTCATAGGAGGGGATTTCAACGCACATCATCCCTTCCTAAGCTCGGCAAGCCCCACAAATGAAGACGGCCTACACCTATACACCACCTTTCAAGATACACCTGAGATCTGCCTCCTGAACACCGGAGAGCCCACCCACACTAGGGGAGGAAGGCTAGATCTAACCTTCGTCTCCAGTGCACTACAGCCTTCGGCCTCCTGGCAGATACACCCCACGCTGACCAGTGACCACTTCGCCACCCTAACAACGCTGAAGGTGAACAAACTCCCCACCCCACCCCCCCCCGAGATGGAGATACAACACTCAAAAGGCAGACTGGGGACTCTTCAAGAAACACCTGGCTAAGTGGCGCGAAAAATCACAGCCGGCCGGCGCAGCACCCGCGGATGAGACAACCCTCCACCACCAATTGGTCGAGGCGTTTCACCTAGCGGCAGAAGAGGCTATCCCAAAAACAAAACCCACATCAAGACAGTACAATGATTACTGGTACTACTGTCCCAGGGCGAAAGAACTCAACCACAGAGTGAACATGGCCCGAAGAAACTACAGGAGACATCCCACGGCAACAAACAGACAACTCCTGCAAGTCATAGTCAAGGATACCAGGGAAGAGAAGGAAGAAATTAAAAACGTAAGCTGGCTCAAGTGGTGCTCCGAACTGAACGAGCACACCTCCCTGGGCAAGATGTGGGCCCAGATCCGAAGGGCATCTGGGAAGGCGACACCACCACCACCAACTCATCCCAACCCAGAAGAAGAAGCCGAGAGACTTGCAAAACTGTTCTCTGACCGAGCAGCAACGAAGAACCTCCCGAGACAGGCGGAGGAGACACAACGGCGTCTGCGACAGGTCAGACTCCAGACGATCCAAGAGGCCTGCAACAGTGAAGATGACACTGACAGACCATTCAACCAGCAAGAACTCCAGAAGTCGCTAAAACGAAGCAAGGATACAGCTCCAGGGGCCGACAGGATAACCTACTCCATGCTCTCTCATGCCGGTACAGCTGGACACGAGGCTCTGCTGCAAGCCATCAATGCTGCGTGGACAGCACAAAGACTCCCACCGGAATGGAAGAAGGCAGATATACAGCCCATTCCGAAGCCCAGAGAACCAGACAAGCCGAGGCCCATCTCCCTTCTCAGCTGCATAGCGAAGACCGGAGAAAGAATGGCTCTCAACCGACTCAAGTGGAAAGTAGGCAGCCCACACCCTCACATCTTTGCTTACACTGAGAACACCGGCACAGGCAACAACATCGCCGAGATACTCAGCACAGTGGACAACAAACCAGCTCTGGTGGTCTTCCTCGACCTGGAGAAAGCCTTCGAACTAGCAAATCCCTTGGCCATTACAACTACGCTCGCTAAAAAAGGCGTCAAAGGAAGGTTGCTGGGGTGGATCCAGAACTACCTCACACAGAGAGAAGCACGAGTACGCTTTCAGGGAGCAACCTCAAGCTACAGGGTCCACGAAAACGGAACCCCACAAGGAGGCATCCTCAGTCCAATGCTGTTCAATGTCCTGATGGAAAATCTAGTCAAACTTCCCTTCAGACAAACAGCCAAGCTCCTATGCTATGCGGACGACTTACAGCTCATAGTAAGAGGATCGAACAGACTAGCCAACACGCAACACGCACTCCAACGTATAGAAGAGGAGTGCAACAGACTTGGACTCAAGATAAATCCAGCCAAGTCGAAAGCGATGGCCATCTGCACAGACACACCAGACAAGACGCTCTCCATACAAAACACGCCGGTAGTCTGGACCAACGCCCACCAGTGTCTTGGAATCTGGTTTGACCAGAAACTCACCTTCAAGCCGCAACTCGAGTATCTCAGGCACAGGACGAAGAGCAGACACAATATAATGAGGTCGCTCACCAGCAAATCTGCAGGAGCAAACCTTCATGTGCTCAAAGCCTACTACACAGCCGCCATCAGATCGCTGGTAGATTACAGTGCTCCAGCACTCATTGGACTGAGAGAAGACCAAATAGCTAAGCTAGAAGTCATTCAAAACAATGCTCTCAGGACCATGCTCGGAGCACCCATGTGGACCAGAATTTGCAATCTGCAAATGGAAACCGAGCTACCACCCCTGGCAGTACGAGTCAAGCAGGTGACAGCCGGTCTCCTTGCCAAAATCTGCAGAGCAGAAAAGCCCACAGCTGCCAAGATTCGAATCAGTGCCTCTCTCCACCTCGACCACAGAGTGCGAGGGGCCACCTGGTCGCACGAGGCAAGCGAGGTCATCCGACACCTGCAAGCAGAAACACTCGTCAAGAACAACCAAGACACACGAGACAATGGTTACACTGTTCCTCCACCATGGAGCCCTCCACCAGCCACACTCAAATTCACCGACCTCGGCGACAGTAAAGCCAACCTCCAGAAGGAGGACCTCAAAAAAATATCTCTCCAAGCCATAGCCACCGAGACACCGGCTGATGCAGCATCATACTTCACAGACGGCTCGGTGGACCCAAAACATCACAGATCCGGAGCGGCCTTCTACACCCAAGGTCAGACCCTCAAATGGAGACTTTCCAACGACTGCTCCACCCTACAAACAGAACTGGTAGCAATCCCAAAGGCCCTACAACACGCTGCAACACAACACAACAAGTCCGTCATAATTCACACGGACTCGAAATCGGCCATGCAAGCGCTGCAACACAGTCAACCAAGAGACAACGTCCACATCATCACCTCGATCCTCGCGCAGCTACAGGAATTTCAAAGCCAAAGCCGACCAGTCGTCTTACACTGGACTCCCAGTCATGTAGGGATCGGAGGAAACGACGTGGCAGACGAAGCAGCCAAGGCAGCTACACGTTCCAGTAGCGTACACATCCAAGTTCCAGCAAGTGTGCAACAGATCAAAAATCACCTCAGAAAGACTACCAAGCTCCACATCAAAAAGAGCTTCCTTCATGCACTCAACGCTGGTTCCCAATCAGCCAAATGGTACCTGGCGGCCACAAAAGGGGAACCACCTTTCGCAGACAAGAAAACTCCAAGACAAACCCAAGTCAGCCTTCACCGACTACGACTAGGGTACAAGTGCTCCTGGCAGATGATCGGAAATGACGTCATTGAATGCACCTACTGTCAGGAGCCAGCAGCCAACCCACTTGAACACTATCTCCTCGATTGCGAGGTCACACAAAGCCTCCGAAACAGAACTCAAATCTCCCAAGAAACACACACAACACCAGCGGCCACTCTAACCCGAAAGGCCCATACAGACCACATTCACCACCTACTCCGGGTCATCACACGATACCCACCACCCAGATAGCTTAGAAAGCATCCTCTCCCAGCAAGTGTGGACCCCAGTTCGGGGGGCGCGCCACTCCGAGGCTGACCACGTCCAAGAGTGGGGGCCGGTGGTAAGCGTCCACTGATCGGGGGTCCGCCCACACTTGCAACCTGCAGTATCCCTCCAATCTGCAGGTGGAACCACCTCCAATCCCAATCCGGTCTGGCTGCTCCTGGAGCTCCAGCCGGAACCACCAAACGGGCCGCCTATAGGCAAAGGCCCGTGTCGGACTACGGTCCGACAATCTATACAACAACAACAAAACAACCGGGCCGCCCGTATTGACTATTTCGTCGTCGAGATGGCCCGTACTAAACAGACTGCCCGCAAGTCCACTGGAGGCAAGGCTCCACGGAAGCAGCTTGCCACCAAGGCAGCTCGCAAGTCCGCCCCAGCCACCGGTGGTGTCAAGAAGCCCCATCGTTACAGGCCCGGAACCGTCGCCCTTCGTGAGATCCGTCGTTACCAGAAGAGCACAGAGCTACTCATCAGAAAGCTGCCCTTCCAGCGCCTGGTGCGTGAGATCGCCCAGGATTTCAAGACTGACCTGCGCTTCCAGTCGTCTGCCGTCATGGCTCTGCAGGAAGCCTCTGAGGCTTACCTGGTGGGTCTTTTCGAGGACACCAACCTGTGTGCCATTCACGCCAAGCGCGTTACCATCATGCCCAAGGACATCCAGCTGGCCCGGCGCATCCGCGGAGAGCGTGCTTAAGTCCTCTTCCTTGGGGAAAAACAAAAAGCACAACAAAACCTACCAGACATCTATAACTCGGCCCTTCTCAGGGCCAAAGAACTGTTCTGAAGATAATTTTCATGACAATCGAAATGGTTGGTGGTCGGAGAGCGTTAATTTCGGTTACCCAAATCGGCTAACGGTAAGTTGGTAACATTCGTGGAGGTACGATTGTATAGTAGGTCATCAATTCGGGAGGTGGGTGGGTGCAACAAACAAGAGCTAGTAACAAATAAATGTATAAAGAATAAGTAAGTAAATAAATAAATAAAATAAAAGAAAATACAATAAAATAAAAGAAAATACAATAAAATACAATAAAATAAAATAAATTGTTTACATGAATTAGGCGTGCTGCAAACATGAAATGAAGCCCAAACACACTCCATGTATGTCACTTTGCAGTGGGTGTAAAAGTACTCCACGCAGAATTTATTTATTTATTTATTATGTTTCGATTTAGTCCGGTTTCTACGCCAATAGAGAATGCAGATTATTATAATTTTTTTATTTTTTTATTTCCCTCTCAATATATCACTGTCGGTAACTGTCTCTTTAACATGTAACTGTGGCTCCGATGGAGCCGATTAAGTTGTAGTAGTGGGATGGCGTGTTTGTTGTGCACAAGTAACCTCTTACTTGGAAGAGGTGTACTTGGTGACAGCCTTGGTGCCCTCAGACACGGCATGCTTGGCCAGTTCACCGGGCAGCAAGAGTCGGACAGCTGTCTGGATTTCCCGACTTGTAATGGTGGAGTGTTTGTTGTAGTGCGCCAGGCGGGAAGCCTCGGCAGCGATGCGCTCGAAGATGTCGTTCACGAAAGAGTTCATGATGGACATAGCTTTGGAGGAGACTCCTGTGTCGGGGTGCACTTGCTTCAGTACCTTGTAGATGTAGATGCTGTAGCTTTCCTTCCTCCTGCGCTTCTTCTTCTTGTCACCCTTGGCAATGGCCTTCTGGGCCTTTCCAGCCTTCTCCTCCTGCGCTTCTTCTTCTTGTCACCCTTGGCAATGGCCTTCTGGGCCTTTCCAGCCTTCTTGGCAGCCTTTCCGGAAGTTTTGGGAGGCATGGCGGCACAGTTACTGGTGGCGCGGAGCGAGAGAATTGAAAACTGGCCCGACTAACTTTTCCTTATATACCGAGCGGGCCGTTCAGGATCAGACTGGCTGCAGCTACGGCTCTCTTACATTGGTTGGGTCCGCGAGACGGCCACCTGGCCTGATCCTGAGCTTGGTATAAAAGACCAAGGTGGCGGGCGGAAATTTAACTCCTATCACGAAAAGCAGCAGCAGCAACATGTCAGGACGCGGCAAGGGAGGCAAGGTGAAGGGCAAGTCAAAGTCCCGTTCTAGCAGGGCCGGACTCCAGTTCCCCGTGGTTAGGATCCACCGTCTCTTGCGTAAAGGCAACTATGCTGAGCGTGTTGGTGCAGGTGCACCTGTGTACCTTGCAGCCGTCATGGAGTACCTGGCAGCAGAAGTGCTCGAGCTGGCCGGTAACGCCGCCCGCGACAACAAGAAGACCCGCATTATCCCGCGTCATCTTCAGCTTGCCATTCGCAATGACGAGGAGCTGAACAAGCTCCTGTCTGGAGTCACCATTGCCCAAGGGGGTGTCCTTCCTAACATCCAAGCTGTGCTCCTCCCAAGAAGACAGAGAAGAAATAAGAACCCAAGGTTCGTTCACACAAGACAACCTAACCAAACAGGCTCCTTTCGGAGCCACAGGATATCACTTAAAGAGAGAAATATACGACATCAACGTTTTGCAGGATAACACTCTATTTTACGTGTAATTAGCATAGTATTGTGGAAATAGAGTGAAATTGATTTAGAATGGTGTAGATGTGAAGGGCGGTTGTGGGGGCCTGGGGTGGGGGACTTAAACGGGACTTAGAAGGGCGCAAGAAGCAGCAGGAGCCAGGGAGGCGACCTTATTTTCACTCTGGTTCATTGACAGTACACATTTACCAGCAGCATACATTGGAGTCATATTGTAATTGTAGACTAATCAGTGTGGGCTAGCTAGCCAATTTGGGATAAACAGCAAGAATGTAATGTCCTCAATGAAGTAATGACATAGTTCAAGATACAATAAGTGAGGTGGCCTGAAGTCTTTGACAGTGTCACATTCAATAATATAGTAGTGCTTTAAAGGTGTATCACCAAGTTTACATGCTGAGTGTTCCGGTATGGGTACAGCGTTACTAACTAGCCAGATGTGTCTGTATCCTAACCTAATTCTGGCCACGACTACATCACACAGGCAGGCAGGAGCAAGTTGTTTGGACACTCTTCCTAGCCCCCTTGGTCCCTGTTCACCTACCTACTGTAGCAGTAAGTAGGTACCTGTTGTAAATCGAAAGGTTGCCAATTCGTATTCAGGGGAAGTTGTTGGAGCTTCTAAACTTGAACTGACACAATCCGAGGAGTGGTGACCCGAGGATCACAGACACTATCTCTCCCACTACAAATCCCTTCCTAACCTCCTGCTCCTTCCTAACCTCCTGCTCCTTCCTATGTCCTCCCAAAATTGAACCATGCTATCGCAAAGGTAATAATACAGGTAGAGACAACAACATATTTTCCTATTGTCTTATTATATATTAATAACAGAAACGCTGCCGCCATCCCGGAGGCTTTACATTGTCTCACTGTTCATTCCCTCCACAATTCTTCTTCTTCTTCTTCTTCTTCTTCTTCTTCTTCTTCTTCTTCTTCTTCTTCTTCTTCTTCTTCTTCTTCTTCTTCTTCTTCCATCAATACTTTATTAACGGTGTATGTAAGTTTCACCATGTTTTGCACTACAGCGGTAGAGCAAAGTATATTTTGTTAGCAATAAACCAAAAGCATATTTTATGGCCTAATCATCACTACATAGAGCACCACCCATAAAGCATGATACTAGTAGACCACAAAAACTGCTATAAACCCCCAAAGCATATTTTATTGCCTAATCATCACTACATAGAACACCACTCATAAAGCATGATACTATTAGACCACAAACTGCTATAAACCCCAATAATATACTATACTAGTGACTCTAATTGTGTTACCCAATATTATACGAAATAATACTATAAAACATAATAATAAACACACTAATAGTGTATATTAGTTGAATGCACAATCTGATGAGAAGTCAAAAAAAAAAAAAAAAAAAATAGCAACAACCTAGAAAGAGTGTAGAGTATTTTTGTGCAAACTATTATACTAGTAGATGGTCTAAGATAACTGTATGTGAAGGAAAAGGTGTGCTCTCCACTCAAACTTTCTTTTTATGAAATCTCCTACTCCCCAGCTGAGCGGTACGCCCAATGGGAAACAAAACGTGGCACATAACACGCCGCCCGCCAGCTCTGGCTCGGTGAATAGGAATCAGTAATCGGGCGGAGTATAAACAACACCACCGCCAATGTGCTCCTCCCATCTCTGAGGAAATCTGGCGGGCAACTTAGTATTATATTAGCATGTAATAATAATAACAATAATAATAATAATAATACTACTACTACTAATAATAATAATAATAATAATAATAATAATAATATTAATAATAATAATATTAATAATAATAACATGCAATTTCATTTTATAACACATACTAACAAAATAGTGTATAGCCTACTATACTTAACTATAATAGGTTAGGTTGCGTAGGAGGATCTAAAAAGTACAGTAGTATACACACACACACACACACACACACACACACACACACATACATATAGACAACAAACTAAATTAGAAACCACACGTCAGTGAAGTTATCAAATCCTCCAGTTTCCGTCTCCACCTCCTACGCCGACTCAAGTCCCTCGGTGGTCCTGCACACGAGCTCCTCAGTGTTTACACAACATTCATACTTCCCAAGCTCACCTATGCCTCCTCCACCTGGTCTTCCTCCCTAAATGCCACACAACGTAAACACCTCGAAAAAATGCAAAAGAGGCCATGCAAGATTATTCTCTACCCTTCCTACTCCACATATCAAGAAGCGCTCAACACACTGACCCTTTAGACTCTCACTGACCATCACCACGACCTCATCTGCAAATTTGGTAAGAAGCTTCTACACCATCCCCGACACCGGCTCCTACTACCACCTGAGATCCCTAGTCCGAGAATTGCTCTTCGACACCACAACCGCATCCAGCCCAGCCCATACGTGCACGAACTGATCGCTATAAGAACAGCCCAGTCCCAACCATTGTAAAAATTATCGATAACTTGTAATAAATCAGTGTACTCACTCCCAGTAAACACTACTCCTTGCACTGTCACTATGTTGAAATGAACTGTAGTTTGAGCTTTTCCCCAGCTAGTTATTATATGTTTTATTTGTGTCACTCATGTTACTTGTATATTATTTGTAATTCGTAACCCATTCCCCAAATATGTAACTGTATATTTTCAGCCTTCTGGCTGCCAAGCTCTTTCAATAAACCGTTAATTATTATTATTATTATTATTATTATTTATATGTTGGTCCATACCAACTCACTCCCCTGAACCCTCCTCCCCACCGGACTATCAACAAGTTCTTGCCATAAGGTACTATCTCATTTGGCAAAGGAATGGAACCAGTGATGAATAGTGGTGAACAGTGCTCAGTGAGGTTGAGTACAGTTATACTTCCCCTGAGACTCCACGATAGAGAGGCCTGGGACCACACCTCACCCACTTGAATGAGTGAGTCATGTCGACCACGTGGTGTCCCCAAGATGCTACGACACCACGTAGTGAATGTTTTGCTACAGCATCATCATGTGAAGTTCCTCATAACACCATCTGTGAGGTAACTGCTACATCATCAGGCCCCTCATAACGCCATCTGTGAGGGAGTTACTACACTACGTGTCTGGTGTTTAACATCTCACCTTACATTATCTACGCGTGCAAACATCAATCTGTATGTTCACTGTGTGCTCCTTCACCTTTCTCTAATGAGGGCTTTTGTTAAACCACCAATGTATGATGTACTAAGTCATTTGTGTCCAATGTATACTTTCGAAAAGCCCTTGTTTGGGGAAGGTAGGAGAGAGTAGTCGTCATTATTGTCCAAGCCACATTATTTATTTCTATATAAGTAATGTAGGCTGGTTTTTAAATACCTCAATCCCCTAACGGTGCCGTTTGTATATTAAGAAATACCGAAGCCATACAGTACAACACCAGCGAATATGAAGTATCACTGTAACCGGCAACTGTTACTCACTCATACCTACATACATATATAGAGTCTTTACAGAATGATAGCAGACACGAGGAAGACGAACAACAAGAGGAGAAGAGTTAGAAGAAAATCAACTTCAAGCTAAGAAGAAGAATACCAAGACATTTCCTCCAAACAAGAAAACAACACACACAATCAAGCCGACCAAACACTGAGAAACCATGGCGGAACCCAACATGCACAGGACGCTTGACCTGACTCTATCCTGCCGCATCCAGGCGAGTTGCTGCTTAAAGTCCCTCACGCAAGCGCTGTTTAGCCACTGCACCTATTCTATCCTCCTAAAATTCACTTCAATCCCCCCTGCCACTAGCATGTTATGTATGTATGTATGTATGTATGTATGAATGAATGATAACTGCAACTTTGCGTATTAAAACTCATTACTCTTACCGAAGTAATATAGTGCGTGGTTATGTTATGTCATGTTAGGATAGATTATAAACTACATTGGGTTACATTTCGTGAGGTTCGGTGACGCTACAGGAAGTTAGGTGAGGTACCTGGAGGTTAGGTGAATGTTGACTGACTGACTGACAATTATTAGGAAGTGGTTCCAACACGTTCACACACAACCTATACTCATACCACAAGTCCAGAATTAGAGAGGATCATGTTATTGGATATATTTTCAAAGATTTACTCAGTGTCTAACCAACTCTTTAGCGATTTAAATGTGGACCTAAAATTAGGTCCGTATATTTGTTTGTCGTGGTGGTGGTGGTGGTGTGCGCCCGTCCATCAGGTTGATTAACCACCAAAACCATAAAGGGTGCGGCCCTGCCGTTTCAGGGCATACACCACATCCATGGCGGTGACGGTCTTCCTTTTTGCGTGCTCGGTGTAGGTGACGGCGTCACGGATGACGTTCTCCAGAAACACCTTGAGGACGCCGCGGGTCTCCTCGTAGATGAGGCCGGATATACGTTTAACACCTCCACGCCGAGCTAGACGACGAATGGCGGGCTTGGTGATACCCTGGATGTTGTCACGAAGCACCTTACGATGACGCTTGGCGCCACCCTTTCCAAGTCCCTTGCCTCCTTTGCCTCGTCCAGTCATGTTGTTGTGGTTGCTACTACAGGTGGTCCTGGTGTGGCTTCGCCCACGGTTTGGTGGGAGTAGGTGGCGTGCTGTGGACGCAGCGGTAGTATCGTTCATCCAAGGCCGTCCCTCCCTCTTGGAGGTGGGGCGTAGCTTGCGGATGACGCATGCGGCACTCGTGGCCAATGAGGTGGCCACTGAGGTGGAGAATGTCTGTATATAAGCCCGCCCGCCTGCCAGGCCGCCCGTATTTACTATTTCGTCGTCGAGATGGCCCGTACTAAACAGACTGCCCGCAAGTCCACTGGAGGCAAGGCTCCACGGAAGCAGCTTGCCACCAAGGCAGCTCGCAAGTCCGCCCCAGCCACCGGTGGTGTCAAGAAGCCCCATCGTTACAGGCCCGGAACCGTCGCCCTTCGTGAGATCCGTCGTTACCAGAAGAGCACAGAGCTACTCATCAGGAAGCTGCCCTTCCAGCGCCTGGTGCGTGAGATCGCCCAGGATTTCAAGACGGACCTGCGCTTCCAGTCGTCTGCCGTCATGGCTCTGCAGGAAGCCTCTGAGGCTTACCTGGTGGGTCTTTTCGAGGACACCAACCTGTGTGCCATTCACGCCAAGCGCGTTACCATCATGCCCAAGGACATCCAGCTGGCCCGGCGCATCCGCGGAGAGCGTGCTTAAGTCCTCTTCCTTGGGGAAAAACAAAAAGCACAACAAAACCTACCAGACATCTATAACTCGGCCCTTCTCAGGGCCAAAGAACTGTTCTGAAGATAATTTTCATGACAATCGAAATGGTTGGTGGTAGGAGAGCGTTAATTTCGGTTACCCAAATCGCCTAACGGTAAGTTGGTAACATTCGTGCAGGCACGAATGTATAGTAGGTCATCAATTCGGGAGGTGGGTGGGTGCAACAAACAAGAGCTAGTAACAAATAAATGTATAAAGAATAAGTAAGTAAATAAATAAATAAAATAAAAGAAAATACAATAAAATACAATAAAATAAAATAAATTGTTTACATGAAATAGGCGTGCTGCAAACATGAAATGAAGCCCAAACACACTCCATGTATGTCACTTTGCAGTGGGTGTAAAAGTACTCCACGCAGAATTTATTTATTTATTTATTATGTTTCGATTTAGTCCGGTTTCTACGCCAATAGAGAATGCAGATTATTATAATTTTTTTATTATTTCCCTCTCAATACATCACTGTCGGTAACTGTCTCTTTAACATGTAACTGTGGCTCCGATGGAGCCGATTAAGTTGTAGTAGTGGGATGGCGTGTTTGTTGTGCACAAGTAACCTCTTACTTGGAAGAGGTGTACTTGGTGACAGCCTTGGTGCCCTCAGACACGGCATGCTTGGCCAGTTCACCGGGCAGCAAGAGTCGGACAGCTGTCTGGATTTCCCGACTTGTAATGGTGGAGCGTTTGTTGTAGTGCGCCAGGCGGGAAGCTTCGGCAGCGATGCGCTCGAAGATGTCGTTCACGACAGAGTTCATGATGGACATAGCTTTGGAGGAGACTCCTGTGTCGGGGTGCACTTGCTTCAGTACCTTGTAGATGTAGATGCTGTAGCTTTCCTTCCTCCTGCGCTTCTTCTTCTTGTCACCCTTGGCAATGGCCTTCTGGGCCTTTCCAGCCTTCTTGGCAACCTTTCCGGAAGTTTTGGGAGGCATGGCGGCACAGTTACTCGTGGCGCGGAGCGAGAGAATTGAAAACTGGCCCGACTAACTTTTCCTTATATACCGAGCGGGCCGCTCAGGATCAGACTGGCTGCAGCTACGGCTCTCTTACATTGGTTGGGTCCGCGAGACGGCCACCTGGCCTGATCCTGAGCTTGGTATAAAAGACCAAGGTGGCGGGCGGAAATTTAACTCCTATCACGACAAGCAGCAGCAGCAACATGTCAGGACGCGGCAAGGGAGGCAAGGTGAAGGGCAAGTCAAAGTCCCGTTCTAGCAGGGCCGGACTCCAGTTCCCCGTGGGTAGGATCCACCGTCTCTTGCGTAAAGGCAACTATGCTGAGCGTGTTGGTGCAGGTGCACCTGTGTACCTTGCAGCCGTCATGGAGTACCTGGCAGCAGAAGTGCTCGAGCTGGCCGGTAACGCCGCCCGCGACAACAAGAAGACCCGCATTATCCCGCGTCATCTTCAGCTTGCCATTCGCAATGACGAGGAGCTGAACAAGCTCCTGTCTGGAGTCACCATTGCCCAAGGGGGTGTCATTCCTAACATCCAAGCTGTGCTCCTCCCCAAGAAGACAGAGAAGAAATAAGAACCCAAGGTTCGTTCACACAAGACAACCTAACCAAACAGGCTCCTTTCGGAGCCACAGGATATCACTTAAAGAGAGAAATATACGACATCAACGTTTTGCAGGATAACACTCTATTTTACGTGTAATTAGCATAGTATTGTGGGAATTGAGTGAAATTGTTTTAGAATGGTGTAGATGTGAAGGGCGGTTGTGGGGGCCTGGGGTGGGGGACTTAAACGGGACTTAGAAGGGCGCAAGAAGCAGCAGGAGCCAGGGAGGCGACCTTATTTTCACTCTGGTTCATTGACAGTACACATTTACCAGCAGCATACATTGGAGTCATATTGTAATTGTAGACTAATCAGTGTGGGCTAGCTAGCCAATTTGGGATAAACAGCAAGAATGTAATGTCCTCAATGAAGTAAATGTAATGTCCTCAATGAAGTAATGACATAGTTCAAGATACAATAAGTGAGGTGGCCTGAAGTCTTTGACAGTGTCACATTCAATAATATAGTGCTTTAAAGGTGTATCACAAAGTTTACATGCTGAGTGTTCCGGTATGGGTACAGCGTGACTAACTTGCCAGATGTGTCTGTATCCTAACCTAATTCTGGCCACGACTACATCACACAGGCAGGCAGGAGCAAGTTGTTTGGACACTATTCCTAGCCCCCTTGGTCCCTGTTCACCTACTGTAGCAGTAAGTAGGTACCTGTTGTAAATCGAAAGGTTGCGAATTCGTATTCAGGGAAAGTTGTTGGAGCTTCTAAACTTGAACTGACACAATCCGAGGAGTGGTGACCCGAGGATCACAGACACTATCTCTCCCTTCCTAACCTCCTGCTCCTTCCTCTGTCCTCCCCAAATTGAACCATGCTATCGCAAAGGTAATAATACAGGTAGAGACAACAACATATTTTCCTATTGTCTTATTATATATTAATAACAGAAACGCTGCCGCCATCCCGGAGGCTTTACATTGTCTCACTGTTCATTCCCTCCACAATTCTTCCTCGTACTTCTTCTTCTTCTTCTTCTTCTTCTTCTTCTTCTTCTTCTTCTTCTTCCATGAATACTTTATTAACGGTGTATGTAAGTTTCACCATGTTTTGCACGACAGCGGTAGAGCAAAGTATATTTTGTTAGCAATAAACCAAAAGCATATTTTATGGCCTAATCATCACTACATAGAACACCACCCATAAAGCATGATACTAGTAGACCACAAAAACTGCTATAAACACCCAAAGCATATTTTATTGCCTAATCATCACTACATAGAACACCACTCATAAAGCATGATACTATTAGACCACAAACTGCTATAAACCCCCAATAATATACTATACTAGTGACTATAATTGTGTTACCCAATATTATACGAAATAATACTATAAAACATAATAATAAACACACTAATAGTGTATATTAGTTGAATGCACAATCTGATGAGAAGTCAAAAAAAAAAAAACAACATAACAATAACCTAGAAAGAGTGTAGAGTATTTTTGTGCAAACTATTATACTAGTAGATGGTCTAAGATAACTGTATGTGAAGGAAAAGGTGTGCTCTCCACTCAAACTTTCTTTTTATGAAATCTCCTACTCCCCAGCTGAGCGGTACGCCCAATGGGAAACAAAACGTGGCACATAACACGCCGCCCGCCAGCTCTGGCTCGGTGAATAGGAATCAGTAATCGGGCGGAGTATAAACAACACCACCGCCAATGTGCTCCTCCCATCTCTGAGGAAATCTGGCGGGCAACTTAGTATTATATTAGCATGTAATAATAATAACAATAATAATAATAATAATAATAATACTACTACTACTACTACTAATAATAATAATAATAATAATAATATTAATAATAATAATATTAATAATAATAACATGCAATTTCATTTTATAACACATACTAACAAAATAGTGTATAGCCTACTATACTTAACTATAATAGGTTAGGTTGCGTAGGAGGATCTAAAAAGAACAGTAGTATACACACACACACACACACACACACACACACACACACACACACACACACACACACACACACACACACATACATACATATAGACAACAAACTAAATTAGAAACCACACGTCAGTGAAGTTATCAAATCCTCCAGTTTCCGTCTCCACCTCCTACGCCGACTCAAGTCCCTCGGTGTTCCTGCACACGAGCTCCTCAGTGTTTACACAACATTCATACTTCCCAAGTTCACCTATGCCTCCTCCACCTGGTCTTCCTCCCTAAATGCCACACAACGTAAACACCTAGCAAAAGTGCAAAAGAGGCCATGCAAGATTATTCTCTACCCTTCCTACTCCACATATCAAGAAGCGCTCAACACACTGACCTACCCTTTAGACTCTCACTGACCATCACCACGACCTCATCTGCAAATTTGGTAAGAAGCTTCTACACCATCCCCGACACCGGCTCCTACTACCACCTGAGATCCCTAGTCCGAGAATTGCTCTTCGACACCACAACCGCATCCAGCCCATACGTGCACGAACTGATCTCTATAAGAACAGCCCAGTCCCAACCATTGTAAAAATTATCGATAACTTGTAATAAATCAGTGTACTCACTCCCAGTAAACACTACTCCTTGCACTGTCACTATGTTGAAATGAACTGTAGTTTGAGCTTTTCCCCAGCTAGTTATTATATGTTTTATTTGTGTCACTCATGTTACTTGTATATTATTTGTAATTCGTAACCCATTCCCCAAATATGTAACTGTATATTTTCATCCTTCTGGCTGCCAAGCTCTTTCAATAAACCGTTAATTATTATTATTATTATTATTATTTATATGTTGGCCCATACCAACTCACTCCCCTGAACCCTCCTCCCCACCGGACTATCAACAAGTTCTTGCCATAAGGTACTATCTCATTTGGCAAAGGAATGGAACCAGTGATGAATAGTGGTGAACAGTGCTTAACTCAGTGAAAAACAACTCGGCAGTTGAGTCTTACCCAAGCTAGCTAACCACCTTCACACAGTGAGGTCCCAGGTACCCAGTTATACTTCCCCTGAGACTCCACGATAGAGAGGCCTTGGACCACACCTCACCCACTTGAATGAGTGAGTCATGTCGACCACGTGGTGTCCCCAAGATGCTACGACACCACGTAGTGAATGTTTTGCTACAGCATCATCATGTGAAGTTCCTCATAACACCATCTGTGAGGTAACTGCTACATCATCAGGCCCCTCATAACGCCATCTGTGAGGGAGTTACTACACTACGTGTCTGGTGTTTAACATCTCACCTTACATTATCTACGCGTGCAAACATCAATCTGTATGTTCACTGTGTGCTCCTTCACCTTTCTCTAATGAGGTCTTTTGTTAAACCACCAATGTATGATGTACTAAGTCATTTGTGTCCAATGTATACTTTCGAAAAGCCCTTGTTTGGGGAAGGTAGGAGAGAGTAGTCGTCATTATTGTCCAAGCCACATTATTTATTTCTATATATAAGTAATGTAGGCTGGTTTTTAAATACCTCAATCCCCTAACGGTGCCGTTTGTATATTAAGAAATACCGAAGCCATACAGTACAACACCAGCCAATATGATGTATCACTGTAACCGGCAACTGTTACTCACTCATACCTACATACATATATAGAGTCTTTACAGAATGATAGCAGACACGAGGAAGACGAACAACAAGAGGAGAAGAGTTAGAAGAAAATCAACTTCAAGCTAAGAAGAAGAATACCAAGACATTTCCTCCAAACAAGAAAACAACACACACAATCAAGCCGACCAAACACTGAGAAACCATGGCGGAACCCAACATGCACCGGACGCTTGACCTGACTCTATCCTGCCGCATCCAGGCGAGTTGCTGCTTCAAGTCCCTCACGCAAGCGCTGTTTAGCCACTGCACCTATTCTATCCTCCTAAAATTCACTTCAATCCCCCCTGCCACTAGCATGTTATGTATGTATGTATGTATGTATGTATGAATGAATGCTAACTGCAACTTTGCGTATTAAAACTCATTACTCTTACCGAAGTAATATAGTGCGTGGTTATGTTATGTCATGTTAGGATAGATTATAAACTACATTGGGTTACATTTCGTGAGGTTCGGTGACGCTACAGGAAGTTAGGTGAGGTACCTGGAGGTTAGGTGAATGTTGACTGACTGACTGACAATTATTAGGAAGTGGTTCCAACACGTTCACACACAACCTATACTCATACCACAAGTCCAGAATTAGAGAGGATCATGTTATTGGATATATTTTCAAAGATTTACTCAGTGTCTAACCAACTCTTTAGCGATTTAAATGTGGACCTAAAATTAGGTCCGTATATTTGTTTGTCGTGGTGGTGGTGGTGGTGTGCGCCCGTCCATCAGGTTGATTAACCACCAAAACCATAAAGGGTGCGGCCCTGCCGTTTCAGGGCATACACCACATCCATGGCGGTGACGGTCTTCCTTTTTGCGTGCTCGGTGTAGGTGACGGCGTCACGGATGACGTTCTCCAGAAACACCTTGAGGCCGCCGCGGGTCTCCTCGTAGATAAGGCCGGATATACGTTTAACACCTCCACGCCGAGCTAGACGACGAATGGCGGGCTTGGTGATACCCTGGATTTTGTCACGAAGCACCTTACGATGACGCTTGGCGCCACCCTTTCCAAGTCCCTTGCCTCCTTTGCCTCGTCCAGTCATGTTGTTGTGGTTGCTACTACAGGTGGTCCTGGTGTGGCTTCGCCCACGGTTTGGTGGGAGTAGGTGGCGTGCTGTGGACGCAGCGGTAGTATCGTTCATCCAAGGCCGTCCCTCCCTCTTGGAGGTGGGGCGTAGCTTGCGGATGACGCATGCGGCACTCGTGGCCAATGAGGTGGCCACTGAGGTGGAGAATGTCTGTATATATGCCCGCCCGCCTGCCGGGCCGCCCGTATTGACTATTTCGTCGTCGAGATGGCCCGTACTAAACAGACTGCCCGCAAGTCCACTGGAGGCAAGGCTCCACGGAAGCAGCTTGCCACCAAGGCAGCTCGCAAGTCCGCCCCAGCCACCGGTGGTGTCAAGAAGCCCCATCGTTACAGGCCCGGAACCGTCGCCCTTCGTGAGATCCGTCGTTACCAGAAGAGCACAGAGCTACTCATCAGGAAGCTGCCCTTCCAGCGCCTGGTGCGTGAGATCGCCAGGATTTCAAGACTGACCTGCGCTTCCAGTCGTCTGCCGTCATGGCTCTGCAGGAAGCCTCTGAGGCTTACCTGGTGGGTCTTTTCGAGGACACCAACCTGTGTGCCATTCACGCCAAGCGCGTTACCATCATGCCCAAGGACATCCAGCTGGCCCGGCGCATCCGCGGAGAGCGTGCTTAAGTCCTCTTCCTTGGGGAAAAACAAAAAGCACAACAAAACCTACCAGACATCTATAACTCGGCCATTCTCAGGGCCAAAGAACTGTTCTGAAGATAATTTTCATGACAATCGAAATGGTTGGTGGTAGGAGAGCGTTAATTTCGGTTACCCAAATCGCCTAACGGTAAGTTGGTAACATTCGTGCAGGCACGAATGTATAGTAGGTCATCAATTCGGGAGGTGGGTGGGTGCAACAAACAAGAGCTAGTAACAAATAAATGTATAAAGAATAAGTAAGTAAATAAATAAATAAAATAAAAGAAAATACAATAAAATACAATAAAATAAAATAAATTGTTTACATGAAATAGGCGTGCTGCAAACATGAAATGAAGCCCAAACACACTCCATGTATGTCACTTTGCAGTGGGTGTAAAAGTACTCCACGCAGAATTTATTTATTTATTTATTATGTTTCGATTTAGTCCGGTTTCTACGCCAATAGAGAATGCAGATTATTATAATTTTTTTTATTTATTTCCCTCTCAATATATCACTGTCGGTAACTGTCTCTTTAACATGTAACTGTGGCTCCGATGGAGCCGATTAAGTTGTAGTAGTGGGATGGCGTGTTTGTTGTGCACAAGTAACCTCTTACTTGGAAGAGGTGTACTTGGTGACAGCCTTGGTGCCCTCAGACACGGCATGCTTGGCCAGTTCACCGGGCAGCAAGAGTCGGACAGCTGTCTGGATTTCCCGACTTGTAATGGTGGAGCGTTTGTTGTAGTGCGCCAGGCGGGAAGCCTCGGCAGCGATGCGCTCGAAGATGTCGTTCAAGAAAGAGTTCATGATGGACATAGCTTTGGAGGAGACTCCTGTGTCGGGGTGCACTTGCTTCAGTACCTTGTAGATGTAGATGCTGTAGCTTTCCTTCCTCCTGCGCTTCTTCTTCTTGTCACCCTTGGCAATGGCCTTCTGGGCCTTTCCAGCCTTCTTGGCAGCCTTTCCGGAAGTTTTGGGAGGCATGGCGGCACAGTTACTCGTGGCGCGGAGCGAGAGAATTGAAAACTGGCCCGACTAACTTTTCGTTATATACCGAGCGGGCCGCTCAGGATCAGACTGGCTGCAGCTACGGCTCTCTTACATTGGTTGGGTCCGCGAGACGGCCACCTGGCCTGATCCTGAGCTTGGTATAAAAGACCAAGGTGGCGGGCGGAAATTTAACTCATATCACGAAAAGCAGCAGCAGCAACATGTCAGGACGCGGCAAGGGAGGCAAGGTGAAGGGCAAGTCAAAGTCCCGTTCTAGCAGGGCCGGACTCCAGTTCCCCGTGGGTAGGATCCACCGTCTCTTGCGTAAAGGCAACTATGCTGAGCGTGTTGGTGCAGGTGCCCCTGTGTACCTTGCAGCCGTCATGGAGTACCTGGCAGCAGAAGTGCTCGAGCTGGCCGGTAACGCCGCCAGCGACAACAAGAAGACCCGCATTATCCCGCGTCATCTTCAGCTTGCCATTCGCAATGACGAGGAGCTGAACAAGCTCCTGTCTGGAGTCACCATTGCCCAAGGGGGTGTCCTTCCTAACATCCAAGCTGTGCTCCTCCCCAAGAAGACAGAGAAGAAATAAGAACCCAAGGTTCGTTCACACAAGACAACCTAACCAAACAGGCTCCTTTCGGAGCCACAGGATATCACTTAAAGAGAGAAATATACGACATCAACGTTTTGCAGGATAACACTCTATTTTACGTGTAATTAGCATAGTATTGTGGAAATAGAGTGAAAATGTTTTTGAATGGTGTAGATGTGAAGGGGTACTGCGGGGGCCTGGGGTGGGGGACTTAAACGGGACTTAGAAGGGCGCAAGAAGCAGCAGCAGCAGCAAGGGAGGCGACCTTATTTTCACTCTGGTTCATTGACAGTACACATTTACCAGCAGCATACATTGGAGTCATATTGTAATTGTAGACTAATCAGTGTGGGCAAGCTAGCCAATTTGGGATAAACAGCAAGAATGTAATGTCCTCAATGAAGTAATGACATAGTTCAAGATACAATAAGTGAGGTGGCCTGAAGTCTTTGACAGTGTCACATTCAATAATATAGTGCTTTAAAGGTGTATCACAAAGTTTACATGCTGAGTGTTCCGGTATGGGTACAGCGTTACTAACTTGCCAGATGTGTCTGTATCCTAACCTAATTCTGGCCACGACTACATCACACAGGCAGGCAGGAGCAAGTTGTTTGGACACTATTCCTAGCCCCCTTGGTCCCTGTTCACCTACCTACTGTAGCAGTAAGTAGGTACCTGTTGTAAATCGAAAGGTTGCGAATTCGTATTCAGGGAAAGTTGTTGGAGCTTCTAAACTTGAACTGACACAATCCGAGGAGTGGTGACCCGAGGATCACAGACACTATCTCTCCCTTCCTAACCTCCTGCTCCTTCCTCTGTCCTCCCCAAATTGAACCATGCTATCGCAAAGGTAATAATACAGGTAGAGACAACAACATATTTTCCTATTGTCTTATTATATATTAATAACAGAAACGCTGCCGCCATCCCGGAGGCTTTACATTGTCTCACTGTTCATTCCCTCCACAATTCTACCTCGTACTTCTTCTTCTTCTTCTTCTTCTTCTTCTTCTTCTTCCATGAATACTTTATTAACGGTGTATGTAAGTTTCACCATGTTTTGCACGACAGCGGTAGAGCAAAGTATATTTTGTTAGCAATAAACCAAAAGCATATTTTATGGCCTAATCATCACTACATAGAACACCACCCATAAAGCATGATACTAGTAGACCACAAACTGCTATAAACACCCAAAGCATATTTTATTGCCTAATCATCACTACATAGAACACCACCCATAAAGCATGATACTAGTAGACCACAAACTGCTATAAACACCCAAAGCATATTTTATTGCCTAATCATCACTACATAGAACACCACTCATAAAGCATGATACTATTAGACCACAAACTGCTATAAACCCCAATAATATAATAGACTATACTAATGACTATAATTGTGTTACCCAATATTTTACGAAATAATACTATAAAACATAATAATAAACACACTATTAGTGTATATTAGTTGAATGCACAATCTGATGAGAAGTAAAAAAAAAAACAACAACATAACAATAACCTATAAAGAGTGTAGAGTATTTTTGTGCAAACTATTATACTAGTAGATGGTCTAAGATAACTGTATGTGAAGGAAAAGGTGTGCTCTCCACTCAAACTTTCTTTTTATGAAATCTCCTGCTCCCCAGCTGAGCGGTACGCCCAATGGGAAACAAAACGTGGCACATAACACGCCGCCCGCCAGCTCTGGCTCGGTGAATAGGAATCAGTAATCGGGCGGAGTATAAACAACACCGCCGCCAATGTGCTCCTCCCATCTCTGAGGAAATCTGGCGGGCAACTTAGTATTATATTAACATGTAATAATAATAACAATAATAATAATAATAATACTACTACTACTACTAATAATAATAAT
Source organism: Homarus americanus (assembly GCF_018991925.1). Taxonomy (NCBI): domain Eukaryota; kingdom Metazoa; phylum Arthropoda; class Malacostraca; order Decapoda; family Nephropidae; genus Homarus; species Homarus americanus. The sequence goes on from NW_024712790.1 coordinate 24,415, forward strand.
AATAATAATAATAATAATATTAATAATAATAATATTAATAATAATAACATGCAATTTCATTTTGCAACACATACTAACAAAATGAGTGTATAGCCTACTATGTAACTATAATAAGTTGGGATTTAGCATGGGAGGGATCCTAAAGAGCACAGTGGTATACACACACACACACACACACACACACACACACACACACACACACACACACACACACACACACGCTACTACATATGAGCGACAAGCTTAAATTAGAAACCACACGTCAGTGAAGTTATCAAATCCTCCAGTTTCCGTCTCCACCTCCTACGCCGACTCAAGTCCCTCGGTGGTCCTGCACATGAGCTCCTCAGTGTTTACACAACATTCATACTTCCCAAGCTCACCTATGCCTCCTCCACCTGGTCTTCCTCCCTAAATGCCACACAACGTAAACACCTCGAAAAAGTGCAAAAGAGGCCATGCAAGATTATTCTCTACCCTTCCTCCTCCACATATCAAGAAGCGCTCAACACACTGACCCTTTAGACTCTCACTGACCATCACCACGACCTCATCTGCAAATTTGGTAAGAAGCTTCTACACCATCCCCGACACCGGCTCCTACTACCACCTGAGATCCCTAGTCCGAGAATTGCTCTTCGACACCACAACCGCATCCAGCCCAGCCCATACGTGCACGAACTGATCGCTATAAGAACAGCCCAGTCCCAACCATTGTAAAAATTATCGATAACTTGTAATAAATCAGTGTACTCACTCCCAGTAAACACTACTCCTTGCACTGTCACTATGTTGAAATGAACTGTAGTTTGAGCTTTTCCCCAGCTAGTTATTATATGTCTTATTTGTGTCACTCATGTTACTTGTATATTATTTTTAATTCGTAACCCATTCCCCAAATATGTAACTGTATATTTTCAGTCTTCTGGCTGCCAAGCTCTTTCAATAAACCGTTAATTATTATTATTATTATTATTATTTATATGTTGGCCCATACCAACTCACTCCCCTGAACCCTCCTCCCCAGCGGACTATCAACAAGTTCTTGCCATAAGGTACTATCTCATTTGGCCAAGGAATGGAACCAGTGATGAATAGTGGTGAACAGTGCTTAACTCAGTGAAAAACAACTCGGCAGTTGAGTCTTACCCAAGCTAGCTAACCAACTTCACACAGTGAGGTCCCAGGTACCCAGTTATACTTCCACCAAGACCGATAAAGTACGGACCACACCTCGCCCACTTAGACGGAGTGAGTCATGTCGACCACGTAGTGTCCCCAAGAATGCTGCGACACCCGTAGTGAATGTTACTGCTACAACTTTACATCATCTGTGGCAGTTCCTCATAACACCATCTGTGAGTATTTGCTCACATCATCAGGCCTCTGCGCCATCTGTGAGGGAGTTACTACACTACGTGTCTGGTGTTTAACATCTCACCTTACATTATCTACGCGTGCAAACATCAATCTGTATGTTCACTGTGTGCTCCTTCACCTTTCTCTAATGAGGGCTTTTGTTAAACCACCAATGTATGATGTACTAAGTCATTTGTGTCCAATGTATACTTTCGAAAAGCCCTTGTTTGGGGAAGGTAGGAGAGAGTAGTCGTCATTATTGTCCAAGCCACATTATTTATTTCTATATATAAGTAATGTAGGCTGGTTATTAAATACCTCAATCCCCTAACGGTGCCGTTTGTATATTAAGAAATACCGAAGCCATACAGTACAACACCAGCGAATATGAAGTATCACTGTAACCGGCAACTGTTACTCACTCATACCTACATACATATATAGAGTCTTTACAGAATGATAGCAGACACGAGGAAGACGAACAACAAGAGGAGAGTTAGAAGAAAATCAACTTCAAGCTAAGAAGAAGAATACCAAGACATTTCCTCCAAACAAGAAAACAACACACACAATCCAGCCGACCAAACACTGAGAAACCATGGCGGAACCCAACATGCACCGGACACTTGACCTGACTCTATCCTGCCGCATCCAGGCGAGTTGCTGCTTAAAGTCCCTCACGCAAGCGCTGTTTAGCCACTGCACCTATTCTATCCTCCTAAAATTCACTTCAATCCCCCCTGCCACTAGCATGTTATGTATGTATGTATGTATGTATGTATGAATGAATGATAACTGCAACTTTGCGTATTAAAACTCATTACTCTTACCGAAGTAATATAGTGCGTGGTTATGTTATGTCATGTTAGGATAGATTATAAACTACATTGGGTTACATTTCGTGAGGTTCGGTGACGCTACAGGAAGTTAGGTGAGGTACCTGGAGGTTAGGTGAATGTTGACTGACTGACTGACAATTATTAGGAAGTGGTTCCAACACGTTCATACACAACCTATACTCATACCACAAGTCCAGAATTAGAGAGGATCATGTTATTGGATATATTTTCAACGATTTACTCAGTGTCTAACCAACTCTTTAGCGATTTAAATGTGGACCTAAAATTAGGTCCGTATATTTGTTTGTCGTGGTGGTGGTGGTGGTGTGCGCCCGTCCATCAGGTTGATTAACCACCAAAACCATAAAGGGTGCGGCCCTGCCGTTTCAGGACATACACCACATCCATGGCGGTGACGGTCTTCCTTTTTGCGTGCTCGGTGTAGGTGACGGCGTCACGGATGACGTTCTCCAGAAACACCTTGAGGACGCCGCGGGTCTCCTCGTAGATGAGGCCGGATATACGTTTAACACCTCCACGCCGAGCTAGACGACGAATGGCGGGCTTGGTGATACCCTGGATGTTGTCGCGAAGCACCTTACGATGACGCTTGGCGCCACCCTTTCCAAGTCCCTTGCCTCCTTTGCCTCGTCCAGTCATGTTGTTGTGGTTGCTACTACAGGTGGTCCTGGTGTGGCTTCGCCGAATCGAATCGAAAAATGCTAGTGACAGGGGGGAAGGAGGTTCAGGAGAAGAATAAAGGGAGGATTGAAGTGAATTTTAGGAGGAGAGAACAGATGCAGTGGCTAAACACCGCTTGCGTGAGGGATTATAAGATGGGGGCAGCAGCAACAACCCGGCTGGACGCGGCAGGGAGGCGACAAGACAAGGCCAGGCTAGCGTCAGGTCAAGCGTCAGGTCAAGCGTCAGGTCAAGCGTCAGGTCAGGCGTCAGGTGCGTGTTGGGTTGGGCAATGGATGTTCAGTGCTTGGTCGGCTTGATTGTGTTTTGGTTTCTTGTGTGGAGGGGATGTCTTGGGCTTCTTAGCTTGATGTCGATTTTCTTCTCTCTCTCCTTCTCTTCTTGCTCTCTTGAATTGTCCATTCGTTTGTGTTTGGGTCTTCTTGTTCGTCTTCCTCGTATTTTAAGTCCTCATAGGTGTGGAAGAATTCAGAGAGGGAGAGGTTGACCACGTGGGCTTCAGCACCACTGGCCGCGTGGGCTTCAGCACCACGGGCCACGTGGTGTTCTTGGTTCTGTGTGGTGGGCTGCTTCTGTTGAGGTTTCTTTTCTTGGTTTTTCTTTACTGCTGGTTTTTTCTTTTCTTGGGAGCGTACAGCAAGGAGGGCCTCTTTGTAGCTCAGTTTTTTCTCAAGACGAGCCTTGGCTACCCTGCATTCCTCCTTCCATCTGGGGCAGGTCCGGTCGGCGGAGGAGTGTGGGCCACCACAGGCAACGCATTTTTTCTCTGTGTTGGGGCAGGCCGTGTAGCGGTGTCCAGGGCTGCCACACCTGGAGCAGGTGTCTTCCTGCGCCTCACACTTGTTTACAGTGTGTCCATAGTGCTGGCATTTGTAACACCGTTTCGGTCTGCAGTAGGGCTTGACTGGCATAGTTACCCACGCCAGTTGAGCTTCCTTGGGTAGGGTGGAGTGGTGTCCGATGAGGGCAGTGGTGTCGGACAGCTTCTTCACAACTTGGAGCTGCTGCTCCTTGAGGAGCTCACTCAGCTCTGCTTTGTCCATGTGGGCAATTTCGGCGTGGGAGATTACACCCAGCTTCAAGTTGTCCCACATGAAGGCAAGCATTTTAAAAGGAATGCCGTTGATGTCTGGGATCTCCGCGAGTTGAGCGGGCATGCCCATCTCGGCGAAGGTGATCTTGATGTCACCATGGAGCTTTAGGCGTTCTACCTTGGTGACCCCCACGATCCCATTAGCTTCGAAAAACTTCTGGAGAACTAGGAGGTTTAGTTTCTTGGGGCAGGTCGGCGTGTCCGGACGTATCCGCGCCACGTTAACAAACTCGTATCCGTTCATGGTGAGGGAGAGAGAGTGTCTGGCTTCGCCCACGGTTTGGTGGGAGTAGGTGGCGTGCTGTGGACGCAGCGGTAGTATCGTTCATCCAAGGCCGTCCCTCCCTCTTGGAGGTGGGGCGTAGCTTGCGGATGACGCATGCGGCACTCGTGGCCAATGAGGTGGCCACTGAGGTGGAGAATGTCTGTATATAAGCCCGCCCGCCTGCCAGGCCGCCCACATCGCTCCTGAACCAAGAAGACCTCTCAACAAGACCTCCTGCTGGACCCGGAACCTTGAAGACCGCCCTCTCCCTCGTGCCATTGTTGGCCATCTTCCCGGACCGGACCACCCACGACTGTCATCGCCCACAACAACTCACGAGCGTTCTTGGTTTATCGAGCATTAGCTTGCCCTCCCCACTGGTGGTGTGAGTGACCCACACTCCAGCTGGAGAGCAGTTATAGCGCGATATTCCCGGCGTGGTTTGAGCCCTTTTCCTTCTACTACTATTTTTCCTTTTTCGCTCTGGCCTAGGGACCTGCACCCTCAAAAAGTGTATTCGTCCTGCGGTCCCCCCTGTAACTGTTCACCTCCCTCCCAGGAGATTGTGAACACGAAAGGGGGTCGGAGCAAAACCCTCCCCAGCCGAGTCTTTCCAGGAAAACCGTGATCGTGCGGGTCCACCTGGAAAGAGGGTAGCAATCCTTATCCTTCCCAAATAGGCACACTTAGCTCACGTCTATAAGTGAGCAGTCACATACACTAGGAAGTAGGCTTCCCCAATCGGGGCTCCGGGAGAGAAGCTCAGGAACCACTCTACGACCACCAGCTAGTGGGGAGTGCTGTAATTCCTCTGCTATTTACTCAACCGGAATAGGTAGGATCTAAAAAAAAAAAAAATAAATAAACCCGGTTATGGAGCGCGTACGCCCTCCTAACCGCGATCCCCGCCTGAACCGCCAACCTGACGACCCGAACCACGACAGGCTTCGCACAGAGAAAGCAGACCAGTTACGCGCCTTCAATGAAGCCCTGAAAACTAGGAACACTGCCACCACCTCCAACAACTCCACCACCACCAGCACCTCCACCACCACCACCACTGCTACCGCTACTGAGGACAACTGGACGAAGGTAGAAAACAAGAAACGCCGACGTGCTTTTTCGGGAAACGAATGCCGTCAAGCAGCCCCAAAGGCACCCATCACCACCACCAGCTCACCTCCAACGACACTGCCAAAATTCCGGATCACGAAAACGGACGCAAAAACAACATATGCCGCCGTCACAGAGATGGAAAAGCTAAATCCTCTGGCCAAGTTCTCAGTGCGGCCCAACCTAAAGGGGGAGATGATCGTTCACCCCAAAGACAAGAACTCCGCCACCACCCTCGACACTTACCTGCCA
>NW_024712791.1:0-21228 GCF_018991925.1 Homarus americanus
CATAGATTCTTCCCTTCGGGTCTTCTATGCCAGACAACATCTTCTCTTACGATCAGGGATTTCCTAGCTCGGTACATCTTGCGGAAGTCATCATTTTGGAGCTGTACCTGTACCTCATCCTTCGGCAGTTCTCCCGCCAACCATCTTCGCAGTTTTGTCATATAGTCCATGCCTTCCTGCTCCTTACGCAGCCCATCCATCGTCCACAGTTCCTTCCTTCCTGCCCCGTTCTCCTCTAGTACATGCATCGCTGTATACTCTTCTTCGCTAGCTTCCTCCTGTTCCGCCGGGATTCTAGATAGAGTATCCGCCACAATGTTGTTCTTCCCCGGCTTGTACTCTATAGTAAAGTTAAACTGCTCGAGATCCGCATTCCACCTACTTTCCACGGCACCTAGTTTAGCCTTCTCGCGGTGACTGAGTGGGTTGTTATCTGTATAGACTGTGAAATGTTTCCCTGCCAAATAATCCCTGAATTTATCCACTACTGCCCATTTGAGTGCTAACATCTCTAACTTACGAGAACTATAGTTGTTCATGTTACGTTCTGATTTCCTCAGGCCCTGACTTGCATAGCACACCGGATGCAACCTGCCATCCTTCCGCTGGGACAGCACCGCACCTAGCCCACGAAAACTTGCATCTGTTTCTAATATAAACTCCTGAGTGAAATCTGGGCAAGCCAACACTGGTGTCTGCGTCACCTTGTCTTTCAGTTTCTCAAAAGCCTGCTGCTGTTCCTCTCCCCACTCACTATCTACCCGATCCTTCGATTTCCCATGCATCAACGCATGCAGCGGAGCAGCTATTTGGGCAAACCCTTTAACAAATTTCCTATAAAATGTGAACCCTACAAAAGACCGCACATCTTTCACTGTCTGAGGGACTGGCCAATCTCTTACTACCCTAATCTTCTCAGGATCAGCTGTGATGCCTTCAGCTGACACCTGATATCCTAAATAACTTACTTTGGAAGCCATTATTTCACACTTTTTAGGTTTAAATCTTAAGTTATTCTCCCTCATCCTGCAAAATAATTCCCTCAATCTGACTAAATGCTGATTTATTGTACTTGAAAACACCATCACATCATCAAGGTATACAAGCAACGAGGAGAAAATCTTATCCCCTAAAATCCGCTACATGTATCTCTGAAAGGTTCCCGGACTATTTGACAATCCCATAGGCAGTCGCCTGTACTCAAAGTGTCCGAAGCTTGTGCTGAAGGCAGTCTTTGGACGGTCTGAAGGTTTTACTTCTATCTGGTGATATCCCGCTGCCAGATCAAACGTTGAGAAAAACTGGGCCCCCGTCAGAGATTCTAGAGTTTCATTTATCCTAGGCAGAGGAAACGCATCGCGTACCGTGACCTTATTAAAGTCACGATAGTCAATGCACAACCTCAGCGTCCCGTTCTTTTTCCTCACTACTACAATGGCGGCAGAGTACGGACTCTCACTATGCTGAATTACTCCCTGATCTAACAGCTGGCTAATGTGCTGCTTCACCTCTGGCACCTGGTTTGGAGGGATCCTCCGATATGGCACCCTAACTGGCCTGTCTGTGGTCACTGGGATCTCATGCTGAACCCCAATAGCCTTTCCTATGGGCTGGCCCTCCCCTTCAAAAATATCACTAAACTCTTCTATTAAACACCTAACTGCACGATCTTGTTCCTCATTCATTTCCTCCGTGTGCACTTTGACCTCCGTACGGGCATCCGGTTGAACTGTCCTCACATACACCTCTTCACTGATGTCTGCTCGACTTCCGTCCCAGAAGCCACTTTCCCAATCCGCCAATTGCCCCTCAAGTTCTTATGACTATCAGACAGATTTGCCACCAACACCTGGGTCATGCCTCTCACCACTCTTACAGCTGTCGGCAACACTATCACACCCTCAGGCATCCAACCTTCATCTGCCATTGTTAGAGGTTCAATCACTACTTCTTTGTTAGGTACCTGGCTTAATGAGGGAACACATACTGACAGCAACCGAGTACTCCGGGGAGGAATGGTTGGTCTTTTCTTCCTCTCTGTCATGCAATACCCCAGGCTGATGGCCTCTATGGCACATAACTGCCTAACCTCCTGCAAGCAATTTTCCCACTGAGCGGTGCTCCTGGCTTCCCTGCACAAGTGATACATGTGCGGCCAGATCTCCGCAACCTCCCCCAGCACATTCATCCCCAACAACCCGACATGCGATTGCCCCTTACCCTGGGTCTCAATCCCTGGACAAACCAACATCCCCACATCAGTGACTTCCACCCCACATACGACCATAGTGACCCGAATACACCCCACACACGGCACTGGAAACCCTGACGCCCCTTTTACCCTTATTCGAGTGGGCTGCAACACCATGCCTGCAGGCTCCAACTCCCGACGGTAGAAAAGTTCATCAATTAACGACACTTCTGCCCCAGTATCTGCTAAACCCCACATTTCACGACCCGCTACCAGCACCGAAACCTTAGGACACTCTGCTTTCAGCCTTAAGGTACCTTCTGTTGTGATTAAATTTGTCATGCGAACCACGCTTGACAATGGGTCCGCTCTCTCTTGATTCATAACATCGCCGGTGGAATCTATTGGTGAGGCCAGGAACGGTTGGCGGGGACTGCCTGGCCTTGACCATTTCCCGACCGCCATTTCCGATTGTTATTTCCAACTCGATACTGGCCATTGGCCACGTATCCCCTTGGGACACTCTCTCCTGGTCCGGACCTGTTCGTGCAATTGAAACTGAGGTGGCCCTCTTGTCCACACACATAGCACATCGGGAGAATCGAGCCTCTAGTCTGCGGCTCGTTCTCTCTTCCTTTAGTCAGCGGTACCTCCCTCAAAGCCTCTCGTTTTTGTTCCGCCTCTCTCAGCCCCGTGATCCACTCGTCTAGACTAGGGTGAGGATACTTCTGGATCTCCTCCAATAACCACATACGGCTTTGTTCCTCCTTGAGCCCCCGAGTGATTGCATCTCCCAACAGGGCCTTATCATATTTATGACCATGGTGGTTCAACTCATCGTTTAAATCGAGCACAGCATCATAATATTCAAGAAGCGTTTCGTTGCTCCTTTGTTTCCGATTCATCACCTTCTGAATGGCATCGTACGTGGCCGTCTGCCCGCCGTATTGTTGCTTCAAATAACAAGTTAATTCGTCTACGGTTTCCCAGTCTCTGCGTGCATTGTATACGCGATCTGCCGCAGGCCCCGCAAGATGCCTTGTTATGAATTGGATTCGACAGACTTCGTCTCCGTCTAGCAGCTTGAGGGTTCGGTCAACCTCTCTTAACCACTTCCCTACCTCTACTCCAGGCCTACCGTCGAACTTAGACATGGTCAAACCGGCCCCGAGACTAGTTCCCTCTCTACTATTGTGTCTCCTCATCTCCCACATTGTCTCATCGTGCTGTATTTGATACTGTGTCTTTACCCTATCTAGTGCATCCCTCAACTGAGCTAGGTGTTGTTGATGTTCCTTCTCTAACAGTTGCAATTGTGTGTTGTACTCCCCCCATAACTGCTGTACATATACTCCATACTCCCCCCTGATTTGGTTCGCCCATGCCTGACATTCCCCATTGATCTTTCCTTCTAACTGTTCCAATCGTTCCTGGTACTCTCCCCGGATTTTCCCCTCTAGCTTCCCAATACGTTCCACGAACTCTTCTCTCAACTGTACCAACCCCGGGCTGTCTCTCCTTTTCTCCGAGTAACCCCGCACCGTCAACAACAACAAACCCCTTCCCACAGCGAGCATGAGTGGAGCTGGGGTCACACACTCTACCGTTTCCATCCACTCCATGATTATGCCCATTATCCCGACTACAGAACTATCAGTCACGAAATAAAAATAACTACGCTCTGCTACCATTTGTAACCGGTCGGAATTTACTGGACTTTAATTTCTCACTTGACTTGGGGTTTATTAAAGATCATTATATGGCAATTGCAGTGGAAGCGCCCCTTTGAGAAAAATCCTGAACTAGCACAAGAACACTTAAATTTTCTAAACGAAATTAATTCTCCGTGACCCGTGGAAGGATAGCGTCTGTGACTGGGATAAGTGAGACACACTGTAAAAATTAGACACTTATATTCCCTCCAACACTACAGACACAATCAAATAATGGTACACCAACATATGCGCACCTCTTAACCTGAACTTAAAACACTACTCTGGGGAATAAAGGTTATACATGATATTGAAATTATCAGAAACTCAGGCAATGCCTCATTAGACAATAATAAACTCAAGTATTAAGAAGTGTTGCTTGCACACATGAAACAGGCCTTAAGGGCTTTCAACAAAATAATATCCAGCACTGAGAAAATTTTATAAAAAATAAGAAACTAATAACTCTACAATGAATAGGCCTTAAGGGCACTCAACAAAATAATATCCAGCACTGAGAAAATGGTATAAAAAAATTAAGAACTTATTAACACCACCCTGAATAGGCCTTCAGTTCACTCAACAAAATTATATTACCCCAACAGATGCACACCTCCTAACCTAACTTAAGCACTACTCTGGGGAACAAAGGTTATACCTGAGATTGAAATTATAAAGAAATATTTAATGCATTAAAGGAACTAAATCACAGTATCACTTACAACATAAGGGAGAAAACTCATTTGAAAAACAGTTCCCTTATTCTCTGGTTTCAATTAGTGACACAACATTAAAACAATACTTTCACAATTATTTAAGAAATATTAATTACACACAGCAAGACAATATCAGTAACTGGAAAAAATATTATCACTAGATTAAGAAGTTACTGAGTCCACCAATACCCGTAAACACATGCTCCCTAACCTAACACATAGATTCCACTTGCACTCCGTAGTTTTTTAAGGCACAACCAACAGGCACCCGTAGTTTAAGGCCCAAACCAGCCTTTCTCAACCTTGGAAATGTACCTCTAAGTTCCACTGGACTCTTGGTCCCAGTGTGTGACCCTGTATCACTCAGCTGGCTTCACTTTACCCCCAGTACATCCATGAAACGGAAGGGAGTGAGCCTATCAGACCTTGTACAGTTGGGAGAAGCTTTAGCTTCCCGTTACCAAAAGGGTTTCACTAGCTGCTTGAAGATATGTGGTATTGTGAGCCGAGGTAGAGGAGAACTGATGACCCCAAACAATCGTCACTTCGTTAGTTGGGCACCCAGACGGCTAGGTTCACTCCAACTCTCACCATACTCAACAGGTGGCTCAAACCCAGGTCAGTGGACGGTCATACAGCTCGTTTCACCACTTGTCTCATACCGCCAGTGGACGTTTCACACCGCGTGGGCTCTACAGAACCCTGAAAAAACCCGAGCTGTTAGCTATTGTCTCACATCACTGTTTGTTCCTACCGCCGTATCTAGCTTTGTCTGAGATTGAATAAACTTACTTGTTAATACTGATGTTAAATAACGAAGGCAACAGTTCACGTGGTCCGTCTCTCCTGGGTACAGAACAGAGATGGTCCTCTGGCGTGACCTCCCTCACAACTCCACAGCCACGCTTGCTCACTGGTTCACGCTTTCCAGAGTGACATATTTACCAGACGATTAACAGCTTAATTAGGACGTACGCAACATTTTCAGACTGGGAAACGATCTATGATTAATTTTAATTTAATAACTGATATTTAATTTCATAATTCGCCTCCATATTAATTCGGTAAATTACATTCAATATCGTATAGGCCTAGTTCCAAAACCTCTCACTACGTGCAGGAGCGCTCTCTTGCCTCAAACGACCTTGAACTCAGCATCGCCATTGGCGCAGCGTTTGAAATTACACTGAAATTTCTGAATATATATATATATATATATATATATATATATATATATATATATATATATATATATATATATATATATATATATATATATATATATATATATATGATAGAAGAAATAAAGTACTGTATAGAAAAGAATACAGTATTGACTGAGAAAATATAGGCAAAGAAATATAAGATAGATACTTATAGACACAAAGACTTAGAAATTAAAATTATTAATACTGTATATAGAAAAAGGTTATAAGAATAACAATAAGAAGATATAAGAATTGAGGAATAAGGAGTAAATAGAAGAAGTATGAAACAAAAATGAGCCCCATTACACTGGCAGGTCATTTATGAAGATAACTAACAATAATGGTCCCAACACAGCCCCCATAGGAACTCTGCATATTACCTCTTACCATTCAGACTTATGACTATTCACTACAACACATTGTCTTATGCAGCTTAAAAAGGCCACTGTCCATTTCAAATGTGTGTCCCGATACTATAGTTCTTTATTTTTTCTGTACAGTAAGTATTCTGTGTGGTATTTTGTTAAAGGTCTTCATGAAGTTATAATATCCACTGCATCTCTTTGCTCCAGTGTCTGAGTCCACTGATCCATCACCTTTATCAGTTGTTTCCTTCCATACATGAAGAACTGTTGGAGCCTAAACTAGTATATCCAGCCAAATAGAGGTACTGTACAGTATATAATTAGAACTTTTATTAGTCACTAAGTCAAGCTGAGTTATTATATAATAAAAGTTTGGCAGTAGTGACCACACATGGAACTATATATTTATTTGTATATCGGGGGATTGAGCTAAACAAAATAAGGTAATGTATGAGAACAGCTCTACCACCAGAAGTTATTCAATTTGGATCATTTTTCCCACACATGTTCATATTACTATCGTAAGTATTTTAAAAGAGATGACATTACTAGAACCTAATAGAACCTGACCTAACTAACCAAAGAGAACTTACCTGACCTTACCTAACTTGCTAGCCAGTGCACTCTGCCTCTCAGACCCTGAACCATATTAAACATAAAGTACTTTACTTGTTATAATAAAAAATACCAATGCAAGCAACTTTGATGGGTATTATTTTAGTTTCAGTCACCTGAATCAAAGCCCCCCATCCTGAAAGAGGGGTCCAATTTAGTTAGATATAGTTCCTGGGTACTGCGGTTAGGTTAGGTTTGGTTAAATATGTAAATACAGGTATAGCCAAAACTAGAATCTTACCCTTTGATGAAGTGTTATGGAGTAATTTATGTGTTTGTGGACGAGAGAGTATTGAGCGGGCCGGTTGTAGACAAACACTAGACACTCGGTGACTCGTCATATTTTTCAGTGATGTATATATGGTAAATAATAAATTTTGTCATGTACAACCACTAAAAAATTATTCGGCATTCTGATGGCATGATACAATATGACACAGGTGCTGAATAATTTTTTAGTGGGTGTACAAAGCACATAGAGACATCATTATAGTGTCCTATGATCAGTGTTCACTGTTTTATCCCACAATTATCCTCATCCTTCATGCCCTGCTCACTACAGGTGATTTATGATTGTAGATAGATAAAACTAACAAAAATCTGAAAAAAGGTATACTATACAGGTAGTTCTAATTAAAATAAAATACAGGTATTGCCTTTTTAAAAAACTTACTACAGGTTGTACCTCCGACAACCTCGGGACCTGACCGGTGCCGGACCATGGAAATTTCCGGACCATGGAAATTCACCCTTTTCCTGGACAGATAGTGACTTGTGCATACACTTGGAAGCACTAGCACCACTTTCACTACTTCGTGGTCTCTTTGAAGACATATTGAAGGGTTAAATGTCGTACAGTAGCTTCTCAAATTTTGCGAGTTTTTAATTCAACGTTTTTTATTTGGACACACACAAAAAAACACTACATACATAATTTTAAATTTTGACGGCGGAAACTCGAATTTCGACGGGTTTGAACGGCCCACCAACGTTCAGACGACGTGTACAATCGTGTAAACATCGTCACTTCTCTTATGTACAAAAGATTCATTATTGTTTATTACTGAATGTCTTTTTTATTGAATTAATGTTTATGTGTGCAAAATGAGCAACACAATTTATTAATAATACGTAGAATATTAAAACACATGAGGAAATGAAACAGCATCGTTTTCGTTGATTACAAAACAGTGACTGAGTGGTTCTACATATAAAACAAGAAAATAAGACCCTGGTTGTAGCTGTAGTAAAATTATTGTAAAAAATTAATATGGTTGTTTTAAGTAATGTTATCTAATGTTAATAAATAGATCAATAAAAGTAGCAAACCATTTATGTTAAAGAAAAAGTGAGACTGCGCGTATGTAAGTGCGCATATGTGAAAAACATATTGTAGTGGACGTCTCCCCTACAAACTGCGTAGCTGCATCCCACCTGCGACGCTTTCCTTAGCAACCAAGCGAGCGGCGACACCAGATGGTACGGTAACCTACCAACGGAACCAAAAGACCGGCGACTTCCTCGGGTTTTCCCAACATGACTCATAGAGGATTCGCTGCTGCTGGGTATATAAGCTCTGTCTCTCCAGTGAGATTCATTCTGACCATCTTCTTGAACAAGCAACACCTCCTCCTCTGCCGCTGCCTGGCAGCCCTCGCTTCTCCTCGCCTGCCTGGCGGTCCTCGCTCCCGCCAGCGAGCATGGCGACCCACCAGCTGTCCTTCTCTGAGCTTCCTCACCAACCAGCTTTCTCATTCTGGTCTCTCTTCTTGAACAAGCAACACCTTCTCCAGCAAGCTCCACGCTGTCAGCATTCATTCAACCAGGAGGCCAGCAACAGGCAACATCTTCTCTAACGAAGCTCCTGCACATCTACCTCCTTCAACACGCTACTCATCGAACGTCTCTACTGAGCAGCTCCTCACCGCACGGCACCTCCAGCACCAGACTGTCTATCATATAACTTATATTATACAAGAAAACCACCTTAGAGTTTCCATCCATCCTGAGTGCTAGACAACATTATACCACGAACTCCTACAATATCGTCATTACTCTACATAAGAATATGAAAGCAACACTTTATTACTGTTCATATATGTTTTAATTAATGTTTCTGATTTTTTTTTTTTTTAGAATTAATGTTTGTGTGTGCAAAATGAACAATACAATTCATTAATAATTTGTGGAATATTAAAACACACGAGGAGACGAAACGGCTGCCGGCATTGTTTTCGTTAATGTTTACAAAACCAGTGACTGATTGGTTCTACATATAAAACAAGAAAATAAGACCCTGGTTGTAGCTGTCGTAAAATTAATGTAAAAATTAACATGGTTGTTTGAAGTACTGTTATTTAATGTTAATAAATGGAACAATACTGTATAAGTAGCTAACCATTAATGTTAAAGAAAAAAGTGAGATCGCGTATGTAAGTGCGCACATGTGAAGACATATCGTCATTACTCTACATATGAATATGAAAGCAACACTTATTTACTGTTAATATATATTGAAGGGTTAAATATAGACAAAGAGAGAGAGAGAGCCGAACTGCCGGATGTAAACAAACCTTAATTTCCTGCGGCTTTGTTGTTGTTTTTGGTTTTACTGGGATTAGCCCACCCGGGCACAGGTCACTGACCCACATTGGAGCCTGAGGGGCAAAAATGTAATAATCCAGTAATAATAATTCAGATAAGAAAAAAAAAAAAACAGCTGGTTATCTACCTATTGGACAAACTAAAATGGTTCCAGACCACGGGAATTTCCGGACCACAGAATGCCGGACTAGAGAGGTACAACCTGTATAATGAAAAAATATCCCCAAAAAAATGAACACAATCGATCAACTGCTTCTGGTTGTAGCAGTGTTCTTGTGAATTACCCAAAATAAGAATAATATAGTATAGTGTTTTCATTGTGGGTTATCCTAAAACTATATCTTGCACCTGTGAGACCTCACATGGTTTACGCAGTTTCGTTCTGGTCACCGTACTATAGAATGGATAAGGAATCCTAAGAAAGTGTACAGAGGAGGATGCCAAGACTAATCCTGGGCATTAGGAACCTTGAATACAGAGACAGGTTGAAGCATCTTAATTTGCGCCTCCTGCGAGAGACGTAGAGTGAGGGGCGATATGATCGAGGTGTATAAATGGAAATCGGGGCTAAACAAACGTGATATTACAAAGGTGGTACTCGAGCTATCTAACCAGGAGCGAGCTCGTAACTATGGCTTTAAATTAGAAAATTTAAATTTACGCTCGAGATAGGTAAACATTGGTTTAGAAATAGAGTAGTGGATGAGTGGAACAAGTTACCAAGCATTACCATTAACTCGAACACGCTGAATAGCTTTAAACATAGTGTTATCGCCACTGTCTTCAGCTACAGTGTTGGTATGTGTTGTCATTAAATCTTTCAAGCTGTGACCTCGCCAGATGTAGAAGTGTTTACAGACAAGTCCTGGTTCTCTGAGTGGACTGTCTTCGGCGGGTAGATGGTGCTTCACACCCCGCCATGAGAAGGATCACCCTCTCTAGTGATGCTGTGAAGGCCAGCCCTCTGCTCGCACTGGTGAACACCGACTCACAATCCTGTCCGAGAATTTGTGCTGGGACAATTTGCGCAGTACTGTTGTCTCTTGGAACACCATACTAATCGGCATGGACTCGCACTTGTATGTACAGCCTAAGTGATGATTTACCCCTCAGTACTGAAATATTTTGACTAATTATGCCTACTCGTTTCTGCCTTTCAGGAGTAATAAGACAATGCAGAATGAAGCATAACTAAGATTAATAGTTATGAACTTTTTGTTATGTCACTATGTTTAATAAATTGTAATTAAGATAAAATTGTGTATCAGATGGATCACCATGTTTTGACCACATCAATAAATATTGAATGTGTCAAAAGGCAGGTTTCAATCATTCCTTTTGACTTGGCCGTCACCTTAAGTGTATTATATGGACACAAAGTAGTACCTTCAGCTGTGTATTATTATATTACTCTTATATTACTACATTAATTATGTATAGTAAAGTATTACAGAACATGTATTAATTCTATGTAATATTCCATTTATTGTGCACCAGTAATACAGTAATACATAGATAGATAGAGGAGTGAAGACAGAGTCTTTGTGGTGTGGAAGGGAGCTCCTGGGTCCCTCTGTATAGATATATCTCCCGTACGAGAATAGAACCTACTTTGAAGATAACAAGTGTTTGTGTATACCCTCAGTAGTATAAAACATTTTGTGGGTATTCAAGACGAACGTCAGATTAAGTCCTTAACCAAGGCGTTTACAGTAATTGCAATAGACAAAAAGTTGATTCTCCAATTATGGACACTGCTGTTTTACCTGAGAAGTTTCAATCTTTAATTATACAGCATACGCTACATATTCATAAATTCTTTACACCTAACTTAACCTTCACTTATGGTTTCTAAAGAAATAACTGTGGCAGGGTTCTATATAACTACTGGGTAGAACCATACTAATAACATAAAAATAACATCAGTGAGATTTAGAATTAGTCGACAATATTCATTGTATTATGCACCCAGCTTCACAGGAACTAAGATTAACCCTTAGATGCAGTGAAACTATATACTGTACAACTTGTCCAGAAACTAGTCTGAAGATATGGTAAATCTATATACAGTTGAGTCTGGATTTACGGGGTTTTGGTTTACGCGTTTGGTCATTTATGTGGTGCCTTGCCAGAACTGAGATGCTTTAATTATGCAGTAAATTTGGTCATTTACGCGGAGAGCAGCTGGCGGTCCAGCCGCGCCATTTTGGATTCAAACCTCCCGCCATGTTTGAACAAAGCGAGGGTAAGCGGCGCGAGTAAGGTTGCGCAGTATGTTGCTGTTGCGTTATTGGTGACATCATATGATGTATCGGACTGTGATTGGGCCACACATCCTTACCTCCCTCCCCCACTAGCTGTGACTTGTTTAATGTAATATGACGTACCCTGCCACAGGAGGGAAGAAGCCGCTGACCTACCCGCGTCAGCCGCTCTCCTCCCAGTCACTCCGTGTAAACTGTGTTTTATTGTGCCCGCTAATCTCGTAAGAATGGCTTCCGCTGGACCCCCCCCCCACCACAGAAAAACCTTGCATTACCTGGACCCAGCCGCTCCAAGCCAAAGAAGATACTACGTGCCCTAAGTTACGAAGTTAAGTACAAGATTGTACAAGAGTTAGAAAAAGAACGAGGCAAAATGATTTGGCGCGCCACATGGCGTGAATGAATCTACGATCCGGACAATCAAGAAGGATGCCGCCAAGATAAAAGAACAAATGAGCATCACAAAGTCTGCAGGTGCTTCAATTGAGAAGTACTGCCAAAACAAGGTGCTGCTCAAGAGTGAGAATTTACTTGTGAGTTACTTGATTCGTCAGGCAAGACAGAATATGGCGGTGGACACGCGGTCAGTTCAGGATTACGCACGTGAACTGTACGTAGCAGTGGCACGTAAGATGGGAATTGCAGAGCCCAAACCCTTCAATGCTTCCTCTGGGTGGCTGCAAGGGTTTAAGAAGAGGAACAAGATCACCAACATTAACATTGGTGGTGAAGGAGCGAGTGCTGACCGTGTTGCGGCTAGGGATTTTCCTCCATTCTTGCATGACATTATGGAGGAAGGACAGTACACCGATGACCAGGTGTTCAACATGGATGAATCTGGTCTGTTTTGGAAAAATTACCTACCAAGACCATCGTTGTCAAGTCTGCCAGCAAGTGTCGGGGCCAGAAGTTGCAGAAGGAGCGCATCACAGTCCTCTTTACCACCAATGCCTCCGGTACCTGTAAGCTCAAGTTATCGGTGATCCACACAGCACGCAAGCCGCACGCCTACAAGAACATGGACATGACCAAGTTAAATGTCCACTGGCTAACCGCTCATAAGGCGTGGATGTTCACTGTTCTGTCCCTCTCCTGGTTTGACGACTGTTTCATTCCTGATGTCAAAAAATTCTGTGAGCAACAGAATGTTCCATTCAACATTTTGTTGCTCCTTGACAACACACCAGGACACTCGCCCGTACTGTTGGATTGTCACCCCAATGTAAAAGTGGTTTTCCTTCCTCCCAACACTAAATCGTTAATCCAGCCCATGGACCAGGAGTTGATATGCAATGTTAAGGCTGCATTCTCTACAAAGAAGTTTAAGCTCCTGAACGACTGTACCAACACCAAGGATGAGTTGCATAACCTGGATGACACCGATAGCGATAGCCAGAGTGACGAGGATGAGGAACAAGAGTTGGCGGATTAAGAAGTTCACGTCAAACAGTTTTGGAAGAAATTCAACGTCAAGAAAGCTGTTGATTTCTTGGTGGAGGCATGGGGGCAGCTGTCTGTGGCAACAATTCGTCACGCATGGCAGCATGTGTTGTAAGGTATCCCAGGTGGGAGGCAGAGTCAACCTGTGACTGGTGAGGTTCAGTCTGTTGCAGTGGCAGTGGACCTTGCAAGAGAAGCTGTGCAGAGTGTTACAGCTGCAGGCTTCTCCGAGAACCACCAACAACGACATTATGGAGGTGACAAGAGATCCTGAGGTGACCGCCGACGAGATGTTAGAAGACGATGACATCAGTGAAGATGCAGGTGGTGCATCATCCCGAGAAGAACACAGGTTAACGCATGGTTATACTGCCAGATTCAGGGGTCACTAAGTCTAAGGGGATAACTTAACTCTAATCTTAATTTCTAAGGGTCGCTGCCACCAGACCCCCTCTGGACAGCATGTAGCTCGTTAGGTAGCGTGCAGAGTGGACTAGGCATTGGGTTAGGTTTTCCATTGACCAGATCGATAAGGGAAAAGAAGGGTGAAACCAAACATGTCTTAATTAATTTATTCCTTATAAAGCATACTGGTAAAAAACATACACATGGATGGGTCTTCCTCGGAAGAACAACGAAAATGTTGGTTACCCTGATGGGCACCAGACGTCTTACATTAATGGCGTGTCATCCACATACTTATTGCATAACAATCTGTGACCACCTTACCTCGGTCATTCCTTCTTACACTACCCCCTAACACATCAGACTGCTCCACCTGTATGGAATATAGCACCGTCGGTTATCATACATAGTAGCACCATCTCAACACACCTGTTACACTCCATACCTGCAAGTATGGGACTCCTTGTGACTTTTAGGTATACACAACAGGCACCTCGTTCGCACACCGCCCTCGGTGGGTAAAGACGAGGGCTTCACCTAGAGACATACCAGCACTATTTCTACGCCTGGTATTATAGGTTGCTCCAAGTGACGACCGCAGAGTTTCTCACGGTCTCCTTATTTGTGACTATTCATTTGGAGTGGTGCGCTGGAAATCCACAGGTTCACAGTGGATTGGCATAGCGGGGAGTAGTCACCACCTGTTGTGACGCTCAAAGGGATAATGGCGGCCGGGCGGCAAGGCACTCCGACCGCATGGAACCTGAGGTGACGGTAGAACGGGGAATACTGAGAAATAATGCCTGACGGGCGGTTATCCCACCCCCTAACACATTCCTATTACACTTATATATCCGGCAAGGCTTTAAACTGTAATAACTTCTATATATAAACCTTAATTATAGGGCAGGATATAGCCCGCTAGAACACTGACCTGAGGTGACGGTAGAACGGGGAATACTGAGGGCATTGCCCCGCCGCTCCTCATCACGTAGGCCTACAGTTTCCAATCTTTAATTTTCACTTTTGTTTCTTATGGTTCTCACCTGAACACTTTTCGGTATATTGTCACTCATGCCTTATAAACACATATTTTAATCCTAAATTACACACTAAGGTAAGGTCTTGGTTTGCTAGTTCGTGGGTAAATTCATGGGGCTATAATATCAACGTGGCATCTGAGGCGGGTACATGACGCGCCTTGAAACAAAGGCTGAATGTTCATGGCGGGGGTGTATCAACTTCACTTAAAACTGTAATGAGGTATCCTCCTCTCACACATTGCACTATTTGAACACAGACATAAGATTCTCTGATCACTGTACCTGTCGTGGGTATATGTCACGTGAGGATACGAGGTGTATTAAGTTCATACCGACGCATACAAGATTATTTCCTTTCAAGTATAGTTTCTGGGTCACTTCCAACACCTCACATAGTTCTGATACATTTATCCTTTTCCCAGATCATTGTTCTCATGTATTTTCATATGATATCTGTGGAAGTTATGTTCGCTACACGTTCACAGACGTAAATAGTATGACCTTCAAACCCTGATCCACACTTAGTCCTACAGTACACTAGTCCGGCTCAACTGGACTTTAACATTCATCTTATGGATACCCTGAGTTCTCCTTAATGCTATGAATACATACAATTAATATGATATAACTGTACCTGGGTACAATACAACACATGGTCTAGTAACATTGAGTAGGTGAGTTATCCTTTATCGATGTTTCCCGTTTTCTGAGGTTCTACAAGCACGGTGGATTTGAATGTTATATAGCGTAATATGAATTAAATGGGGTTTTTAGGAATGACAATGATGTGCGCAGTACATGGTAATATTAAGGATGCCATTGAGTTTGCAGAGAAACTCAAGCTCGTCCTTTCCAACGACCCTGATGATCACCGCTATGAAATCTTCAATAACCAGCTGTTGCAGACTATGGAGCCGTAGATCCAGATGTATTACGACAACATCAACACTAGCTGTCAGCGTAACATCACAGGCTTCTTCGCCCGCAACCCACCAAAGCCAGTGATAGTGACAGTGATGCTATGGACTTTGAGGAATTTGTCAGGGAGGCCCTGACAACTGTGGTGGATAGTGATGGTGATTCACCTGAGGGCCAGTAATCTGCCCTCTGCCTCGGAACCAGCCCCCATCAACATATGCCGACCCATTTCTTCTACTAACGCAAGTGTTAAACCTAACCTAACCTTAATTTTTTCTAACCTAACATAAGTGTTAAAACTTGATTTTTCTTTTACCTGGTAGAGTACTGTATATTATTCTCTTATTGATATTTCTCTTCTATAGTATGTGTGTGTGCATACCATCATAAAGTAAAGATACTATTTTTACTACAAAGTACGTATTGTGTCGCAAAAAGTGGAGTTTGGGGGGTCGGCCCAGTCTCTATTTCAATTAATTCCATACGTTCTGTTATTTCATGTACGCGTTTCTCGTTTTAAGCGGGCCTCCATGGGCTTCCACCGCGTAAATGCAGACTCAACTGTGTATGTATATGTATGTATGTATATATATATATATATATATATATATATATATATATATATATATATATATATATATATATATATATATATATATATATATATATATATATATATATATATATATATATATATATATATATATATATATATATATATATATATATATATATATATATATATATATATATATATATATATATATATATATATATATATATATACCTTGATAAAATCACACGGGAAGATGGAAACAACGGAGTACCTTAGCTTTCGTCTTGAATAAAGACGAAAGCTAAGGTACTCCGTTGTTTCCATCTTCCAGTGTGATTTTATCAAGATTTATCTTATCCACGTTGTCATTGTGGATTTACATGAAATATATATATATATACATGCAAGTAAATCACTGTAGGTGCTCGTGATCCAGGTATATGCTGAGAACCACAAGGAAAAAGACAACCCGAAGTTCCCAAGCGCTTTCGTATAATTCATATCTTCAGGGGCGAGTACAGACTAAGGAGAAGTACATAACAATGTGTGTGTGTGTGTATATATGTAACCGGTCGGAATTTACTGGACTTTAATTTCTCACTTGACTTGGGGTTTATTAAAAATTAATAGATGGTAATGGCAGTGGAAGCGCCCCTTTGAGAAAATCCAACTACACAAGAACACTTAAATCTACTAAACAAAATGAATTGTCCGTGACCCGTGGAAGGATAGCGTCTGTGACTGGGATGAATGAGACACACTGTAAAATTTAGACACTTATATTCCCTCCAACACTACAAACACAATCAAATCATGGTACACCAATATGCGCACCTCTTAACTTAAACTTAAAACACTACTCTGGGGAATAAAAGTTATACATGATATAGAAATTATTAGAAACACAGGCAACAATAAATTTGAAGTATTAAGAAATGCTGCTTGCACACATGAAACAGGCCTTAAGGGCTTTCACAAAATAATATCAGTCACTTAGGAAATGGTATTAAAAAATAAGAAATTAACTACTCTACAATGAATAGGCCTTAAGGGCTTTCAACAAAATAATAGCACCCCAACAGATGCACACTTCCTAACCTAACTTAACCACTACTCTGGGGAACAAAGGTTATACCTGAGATCAGAATTATGAAGAACAATTAGATGCATTAAAAGAATCAAATCACAGTATCACTCTGGTTCCGCTTAATGGCACAAACATTCAAAAACAATACTATCAAAATTATTTAGGACTATTAAACTACACACGTCAAGATAATATCAGTCTGAGGAATGGTGTTAACTACACCCGTAATAAGGGAGGGAAGATGTTCCTCTAGGTATCTCCTAGAGACCTAGACTCACGGTCTCAGTGTGTGACCATTAGTTTACTCAGATAGCCTCAGTGTACTCCCAGTGCGTCCATAAAGCGGAAGGGAGTGAGCCAATCAGACCTTGTACAGTTGAGAGAAACTTTAGCTTCCCATTAGCAAGAGGGTTTCACTAAGCTGCTCGGGACATGTGGTGTTGTGCACCCGAGTGGTAAGAACTGATCACCCACTGCTGATGCTGGTCCCGTCGTTTTAGTTGTCGGAAGCACTCGTTCACTCAAGAGATCCTTTGCTACCCCGCTAAACAGTGACAGGCCTACACTGATCGGTCCAATGGCGACAATCGCCACCCTCAATCATCAACGGCAGTCTCAAACGGCAGTCAATCTCTCGCAGTCAACTCCGGTCAAGTGGGTTCTGACGGAAACCCTGAAATGAACTCACTGTTATCTCTAGTTTACTTTACCACTGCCCTATCTAACCCTGTCTGAGATCGCATGAGACTTACTTGTTATACGGCAATAGCGCAACACAGGTGACTAGGCCACGTGACTATTTCTGTGACGGACGCGCAGGGACGTCTTGTTTTGTATGAATCCTCCCCGTGACTGAGGGCCAGCCAGCGTCGCGTCCTCTCAAGGCGTTAGCTTAGGCCTACGTGACATATTTTCCACCTAACTAATAACTCCTTGGGACACCCGTAACATTATTCAGACTGATAAACGATCTATAATAATTTCAAATTCAATAATAGTCCCTTACTTCATGAATCGCATCATTATTAATTCGTAAATTACATTTAACATTTATGGTGCCTAGTTCAGCAATCTCGTGAGCAGGCAGCCTCAGATGACCTTGAACGCCAGTATCGCTTAATGGCGTGGGCATTTGAAATTACCTGAATATATATATATATATATATATATATATATATATATATATATATATATATATATATATATATATATATATATATATATATATATATATATATATATATATATATATATATATATATATATATATATATATATATATATATATACACAGGGTGTCCCATAAATTTCCATACAGAGGAAAAATAAATTTTATATGAAAATCCACTTTTATTTATATAATATGCTCTACATGACTACCATTCTGTTGAAAACACTCTTCAATGTGTGTCCTCCACTGCTGAAGAACACGTTCAAGCACAGCTGGAGTTATGCTTGTAATGGCGTTGGTGATACGTTGTATGGAAACCTATGGGACACCCTGTATATACATAGGAGGGTGAGATGAAGTCCACAATGGTCAGGTATTAGGTAATGACCCCACTAATCTTCAAAAAGCACCGCAGCAGTTGGTAGTCAGGTCAGATGGTAAGATGACCCAACCTTCTCACCTGGTTACAAATCTTCTTAATTACGAAATTATCCAGTTTGTACATACCATTACTCAAATTCATGTTGACGGATTCGGTATGTTTAATGAGACTGGATTCTATAATGTTCCTACTGTCAATTGAATTACAAGGTAATATGAGGAGGCATTATCCCAGTCAATGCAATGCTTATTATCCCTCAAATAAACAAACAGAGCATTGGATTCCTGGCCTGTCCTAACACTACGGTATATTTATGTTGTTTAAGTCTAGTTACAAGATCTTTACCTGTCTGGCCTAAGTAAAACATATTACATTCCTTGCAAGAAACCTTATAAATGCTTGTTGGGGGAGTTCTTGTTTAACATTTGTTTAACAGTGCATGAGTTTTTAAATGCCACATTGACGTTCCAGGTTTTTGTCGTAAAGGCAAACATATAAAGGAAATATAAATTTCTTTGCACATGAGTACAGTATAAATGTACCGCCCCCTCCCCCAGGGTCAGCAAATGTTATTCGTGGCCATTTTGAGAACCTAACCCCAGGAATTTGAAGAGCATGTTATAATCGATTACAGTATTTATACTTGAAATAGTTCCTACCAGCATGCAAGACCATACAGTTTTCCACATCATTTTCTGTAAGATCTTTCCCCACAACTTTCATGTAAGATTCTTCTCACCAATGTGTAAAGACATATGTTTCGTCAGTTCACCTTTTCTGGAAAAACTTTTACCACACACTTCACACTTAAAATTCTTCTCACCAGTGTGTACAACCATATGGCTCTTCAGTTCACCTTTTCTGGAATAACTTTTACCACACTCTCCACACTTAAAATTCTTCTCACCAGTGTGTACAACCATATGGCTCTTCAGATGGGTTTTTGTGAAATAACTTTTACCACACTCTCCACACTTAAAATTCTTCTCACCAGTGTGTACAACCATATGCTTCTTCAGATAGCGCTTTACGGAATAATCTCACACACACTTACACTTAAAATTCTTCACCAGTGTGTGTACAACTACATGGTTTTCAGATGGGTTTTCAGAAACAATTTTACCACACTTCCACACTTAAAATTCTCTCTCACCAGTGTAAGAACCATATGGCTCTTTCAGGAAGTCGTTCTCAGTGATAACTTACCACACTCTCCACACTTAAAATTCTTCTCACCAGTGTGTACAACCATATGGCTCTTCAGGTCGTTCTTTCTGTGATAACTTTTACCACACTCTTCACACTTAAAATTCTTCTCACCAGTGTGTACAACCATATGGTTCTTCAGATGGATCTTCGTGTAATAACTTTTACCACACTCTTCACACTTAAAATTCTTCTCACCAGTGTGTACAACCATATGCTTCTTCAGATAGCGCTTTACGGAATAACTTTTACCACACTCTTCACACTTAAAATTCTTCTCACCAGTGTGTACAACCATATGGCTCTTCAGTTCGCCCTTTCTGTGATAACTTTTACCACACTCTCCACACTTAAAATTCTTCTCACCAGTGTGTACAACCATATGGCTCTTCAGATGGATCTTCGTGTAATAACTTTTACCACACTCTTCACACTTAAAATTCTTCTCACCAGTGTGTACAACCATATGGCTCTTCAGTTCGCCCTTTCTGTGATAACTTTTACCACACTCTCCACACTTAAAATTCTTCTCACCAGTGTGTACAACCATATGGCTCTTCAGTTCGCCCTTTCTGTGATAACTTTTACCACACTCTTCACACTTAAAATTCTTCTCACCAGTGTGTACAACCATATGCTTCTTCAGATAGCTCTTTCTGGAATAACTTTTACCACACTCTTCACACTTAAAATTCTTCTCACCAGTGTGTACAACCATATGGCTCTTCAGTTCGTCCTTTCTGGAATAACTTTTACCACACTCTCCACACTTAAAATTCTTCTCACCAGTGTGTACAACCATATGATTCTTCAGATGGGTCTTTGTGAAATAACTTTTACCACACTCTCCACACTTAAAATTCTTCTCACCAGTGTGTACAACCATATGGCTGTTCAGATGGCTCTTCCTGTAATAACTTTTACCACACTCTCCACACTTAAAATTCTTTTCACCAGTGTGTACAACTATTTGTTCCTTTAGTTGTCCCTTTTGGTTATAACTTTGACCACTTTCCAGACATTTACGAGTTTTCTCATCAACAGTCACATGTCGTGTTACATCATAGTTACTGTTAAAACTTTCATCAAACTCTTCACACTTAATATCTTTCTCATCAACAGTCACATGTTGTGTCACATCATAGTTACTGTTAAAACTTTCATCAAACTCTTCACACTTAATATCTTTCTCATCAACAGTCACATGTTGTGTCACATCAAAGTTACTGTTAAAACTTTCATCAACTTCTTCATACTTAATATTTATCTCATCAATGTGTTCGGCCATACAGGTATGCATCTTCAGAGAATCACTACTGTAAAATAAATCACCACACTGTACACA
>NW_024712792.1:0-4746 GCF_018991925.1 Homarus americanus
GGAGGAGGAGGGAGAGAAAGAGAAGGCTTATTAAGAAGGAGAAGAGGAAGAAAGGGAAGGTTTTGTTAGTTAGGAGGAGGAAGATTTTAATATAAACGACTTTATGGGTAAGATTGAGGTACAATTATGCCTAATGTGAGTAGTCCAGTCATGCAGGTGTTGACACTGAGGGTGCTGTCACTGTTCACTGCCACACAGGACAGAGGTTCATACACAAGAGGAGATAACAGAACAGATCATATCCATTTGTGTTATATTTCAGGACTAATCAGTGTCGACTTGAATATTTAGTAATAAGTACCATAATATCTTCGTGGACTCTTAATTGGTTCATGATACAATAAGGCAGGTGGCCTGAAGTCTTGGACAGTGTCACATTCAATAATATAGTGTTCAAGTGTATGCTTTAAAGGTTTATCACAAAGTTTACATGCTGAGTGTTCCGGTATGGATACAGCGTTACTAACTAGCCAGATGTGTCTGTATCTTAGCCTAATTCTGGCCAGGACTACATCAATGAAGGAGATAGAGGAAGAAGAGGGTGTGGCAGGAAGACGATTTTACGGTAATTACTGAAAAGAAGGAGGGGAGAAAGGAGGAAAGAGCAGGGAGAGAGGAAGGAGAGAGGAGGGGGAGAGAGGAAGAAGAGGGAGAGAAGAGGAAGAGGGAAGGAGGGGGAGAGAGAGGGAAAAGGGGATGGAAGGAGGCAAATCAATTAACACATTTTTCTTCGTCAACCTAACCTAACCTACCCCACCAAAAGGAAATTTAACCTAATCTAACCACATCTAACCTACCCTAACCAAAGCTGTCCTAATTTAACCCATACTCATCTCACCTAACCTAACCCAACACAACCTAATTAGTAACCTACAATCAAACCAAACCTACCTTAACCAAACCTGACCAAATCTAACCTAAAGTAATCCCACCTAACCTAACTTAACCAAACCAGGCTTAACTTAATCTAGCCCTACCTAACCTCAGTAGATCAGGAATTCAGTAAATCAGTAAACTCAGCAGGGACTTGGACTGTCAGCAGAGGAGCAGGTGATAATACGACACCTCAGCAGCAGATCAGCAGGTCAGCAGGTCAGCAGATACCCCCCTCCCTGCCCCCTTCCCCTAGACAGTGTTACCAGCACCCCCTGCCAGGCATACCCTCGTGTATCCCAACACTAATTATTTATTACCAACTCCATCGCTCTCCCTCCCCTTATCCTCTTAATGGGGAGGAATGGGGAAGAATGGCGAGAGAAGGGAGGCTATGGAATGGTGAGAGAAGGGGGGCTGGGGAATGGTGAGAAGGGGGTGAGATTGTAAAGGTAGGAGGGGTGTTGGATTGGTGAGGGAAGGCAGAGGGATGGTGTAGAGGGAAGTGAAGTATGTGGAATAGTGGAGAAGGGTGGTGGTGGTGGTGGTGGTGGTGGTGGTGGTGGTGGTGGTGGTGGTGGTGTTGTTGTTGTAAGTGCTGTTTTTGGTTCTTGGTTATTTGTTGTTGTTTCTTTTAGTTTGTTATTGCTGATAGACGATGTTGTTTTTGTTGCTGTGTTGTGATATATTGTTGTTGTTTATTGTGTTATACATGCAGTTGTTGGGATATGGAGAGAGAGAGAGAGAGAGAGAGAGAGAGAGAGAGAGAGAGAGAGAGAGAGAGAGAGAGAGAGAGAGAGAGAGAGAGAGAGAGAGAGAGAGTAGGGCTCCTGGGACAAATAAAATGTATTAGCATTTATTCATTATCTGTGTTATTCTATTAATTTGTGTCACTGTAGGTCATCATTCATTGTATGTAAGTAACAGGGCCTGTCCAGGTGCATGTGTGTGTGCATGGCGGTGTGGGTGGGGGGTGTGTAGGTGTGGGAGGGTATACATGTGTGTGTGTGTGTGTGTGTGCTAAATGCTCAACACACACAACACCATACCTTGCTTTTACACCCCACACCCCTTCAACAAACCATCACCACACCATCCCCCAACAAACCATCATCACTCTGCACTATCCCCCAACAAACCATCACCACCATCCCCCCAACAAACCATCATCACCACACCATCCCCCCAACAAACCATCACCTCCACCACCCTCCCTCTCTCCAACAAACCACCTCCACCAGACAACACCACAAAGGCCATCCGTTCATCACAATTTATGAGGATGGGCGTAATTAAGAGGGGTGTACGGCGCATGCGCAGGAATAACCAAGAGGGCGGACATTATCATTCAGGTGCCGCTGGTCTTATTTAGTTCTGACGGTCACACACGACTAGTTCTCAAGAGGTCGACCCCTGCCACACACCCACACACGCACACACACACACACACACACGCTTGACTTGACCACCATCTTCTTCTTCTTCTTCTTCTTCTCTCTCCTCTTCTTCTCCTCCTCCTCTTCTTCCTCCTCCTCCTCTTCTTCCTCCTCCTCCTCTTCTTCCCTCCTCTTCCAAACCATCGTCTATACACACATTTGACCACCACATCCTCTTCTTCCTCCTCTTCTTATTGCTCCTCCTCTTCCTCTTATTGAGCCTCTTCCTCCTCCTCTTCTTATTGCTCCTCCTCCTGCCTCTTGAACCACCATCATAACGACCGGCCCTTATTAACGACACAAATTACAACAGCAGCTAGAGTCAGGAGAGGGTTATAATTTACTGTGTGGACGGCTTGAAGTACCGATTTTATGGTGTTGTCACTATATGTGAAGGGTTAAAGGTACCGATTTTATGGTGCTGTCACTATATGTGGAGGGTTAAAGGCACCGATTTTATGGTGCTGTCACTATATGTGGAGGGTTAAAGGTACCGATTTTATGGTGCTGTCACTATATGTGGAGGGCTAAAGGCACCGATTTTACGGTGCTGTCACTATATGTGGAGGGTTAAAGGCACCGATTTTATGGTGCTGTCACTATATGTGGAGGGTTAAAGGCACCGATTTTGTAGTGTATCCACTATATACTGCAAGGTTAAAGAGCACACCGATTTACACTACGTGCTAATACTATCAATGAAATTTGAATTTTATGGTGCTGTCACTATATGTGGAGGGTTAAAGGCACCGATTTTATGGTGCTGTCATTACATGTGTGGAAGGTAAAGGTACCGATTTAATGGTGAACACACACACACACACACACACACACACACACACACACACACACACCACAACATTGGGTATTCAGTTTTAATGGTTAAATCGATCCGATGTGATGTGTACTGACAGGCCCCAAAATGACGGGTCCTCTCCCCTCAGCATTTAGATCACGACTGAGACACAACCACTACACTACATGCTAATGATGCCGCACACTGTCGATCCCACTGTTAATCTCTACCGCCGAAGCATTAGAATAACTACCAATGTGACTAGTCTGTTCCTCCGCTGCTGGAAATACGTACAGACATTTTATTATCATTATCGTTTTATTGTTATTTATATCCATGTTCTTATCTGTTAATTTATGTATATTATTCTCTATTATTCCTCTCATCTTTTACCGTGTCTGTTTTATTCATGTGTTTACTTATCATTACTATTATTATTTTCTTCATATCATTCGCGAATATTAAGTATTATGATATATCGATACACTGGTTAGTATCTTATCTTTGTACTAATGAGCGTTTATTAATTATTTAGCAGTTAGTTAAAGAGATCATTTCATCCACACGCTTCACTCATTACGGT
This sequence comes from Homarus americanus, assembly GCF_018991925.1. Classification (NCBI taxonomy): domain Eukaryota; kingdom Metazoa; phylum Arthropoda; class Malacostraca; order Decapoda; family Nephropidae; genus Homarus; species Homarus americanus. The sequence continues at coordinate 3,689 of NW_024712792.1, forward strand.
AATTAATCTTCGTGTAATTAACAGATTAATTCTGATCACAAATTACTACGTGTCATATGTACGTTGTGTATGTTAGTGGTGTAACGTAATTAGTGAGTTAGTGATGCATGTGTAATGTAGTCTTTTTGAGAGCTTTATTTACATGTATGTATGTATGTATGTATGTATGTATGTATGTATGTATGTATGTATGTATGTATGTATGTATGTATGTATGTAATGTGTATGTATTTATGTATGTATGCAATGTACAGTATGCATGTATGTATGTATGAATGAATATAATGTATATATGCATGTTTGTAATGTGTGTGGGTGTGCGTGTGTGTGTGTGTGTGTGTGTGTGTGCGTGTGCATGTAAGTATAGTCAGCACCAACTAACAGCGCCTACATAACCGCAACATAACAGCAACATAACAGCACCAACCTAACGAGAACCAACATAACTGCAACAACATAAGCAGCAACAATATAACAGCAACAACATAACAACCTACATAACGCAACACTCGCCCGGCACCAGCACAACAGCACCAACATGTATTTTCGCTTGTGGCACCCATAACAGGACCAACGCCGGCAGCAACTCTCATACTTGCTTATAACAGCACCATTATGCTGCTTTTCAACATAACAGCACTTAACATAACCGGACCATACAACAACACTATAACAGCAACAACATAACAGCACCAACATAACAACAAGCATAACAGCACCAACATAACAGGACCAACATAACAGGACCAACATAACAGCACCAACATAACAGCACCAACATAACAGCACCAACAACAGCACCAACACGCCAACGGCACCAGAAAGCATAACAGGACCAACACCAAACAGCGGCTGCAGCAGCAACAACATAACAGCACCAACATAACAGCACCAACATAACAGCAACAATGCCGCTTAGCACCAACATAAACAGCGCCAGCTACTTACCATGGATATACCGGCTGTACGCGCAGCCTGGCAGCCAACATAACAGCACCAACATAACCCAGCACCAACATAACATAAGAAACCAGCCGCGGGTTGGCTGAGGAAGGTTA
>NW_024712793.1:0-10950 GCF_018991925.1 Homarus americanus
GCGTTCCCCGGTCACATTTATATGATCGATGGTTCAAATCCTGGTGGGGTGAGGTGTTGATTATATGTAGAAGTCCGAGTGCTTTATTGGGCTAATGAAATATATTTGGATCCTCGTTTTTCGAAGCCGCATTTGGTAAAACGTTGCTCTGATCACCTAAGCAGCACGGGTGGTCCCTATTAGAGGTTCACGGCACCATAAGCTCGTTGAACAGGGTTTGTGTGAAATATAGCAGAGTGTAGGACTGCTTTTATTGTCCTGGTGGCCCAGAGGTACCGTTCCCCGGTCACAATTATAAGATCGTGGGTTCAAATCCTGGTGGGGTGAGGTGTCGATTATATGTAGAAGTCCGCGTGCTTTATTGGGCTAATGAAAATATATGGATCCTCGAGTTTCCAAGCCAGATTTGGTAAAACGTTGCTCTCTCCACCTAAGCGGCATGGGTGGTCCCCTATAGTGTTCCCACGGCGCCATAAGCTCGTTGAGCAGGCTTTGTGTGAAATATAGCAGAGTCTAGGACTGCTTTTATTGTCCTGGTGGCCCAGAGGTAGCGTTCCCCGGTCACAATTAGAAGATCGTGGGTTGGAATCCTGGTGTGGTGAGGTGTTGATTATACGAAGAAGTCCGCGTGCTTTATTGGGCTAATGAAATATATATGGATCCTCGTGTTTCGAAGCCATATTTGGTAAAACGTTGCTCTGATCACCTAAGCGGCATGGGTGGTCCCCATTAGAGGTTCACGGCGCCATAAGCTCGTTGAACAGGCTTTGTGTGAAATATAGCAGAGTCTAGGACTGCTTTTATTGTCCTGGTGGCCCAGAGGTAGCGTTCCCCGGTCACAATTAGAAGATCGTGGGTTGGATTCCTGGTGTGGTGAGGTGTTGATTATATGAAGAAGTCCGCGTGCTTTATTGGGCTAATGAAATATATATGGATCCTCGTGTTTCGAAGCCGCATTTGGTAAAACGTTGCTATGATCACCCAAGCGGCACGGGTGGTCCCCATTAGAGGTTCACGATGCCAAAAGCTAGTTGAACAGGCTTTGAGTGAAACATAGCAGAGTCTAGGACTGCTTTTATTGAACTGGTGGCCCAGAGGTATCGTTCCCCGGTCACATTTATAAGATCGTGGGTTCAAATCCTGGTGGGGTGAGGTGTTGATTATATATAGAAGTCCGCGTGCTTTATTGGGCTAATGAAATATATATGGATCCTCGTGTTTCGAACCCGGATTTGGTAAAACGTTGCTCTGATCACCTAAGCGGCACGAGTGGTACCCATTAAAGGTTCTCGGCGCCATAAGCTCGTTGAACAGGCTTTGTGAGAAATATAGCAGAGTCTAGGACTGCTTTTATTGTCCTGGTGGCCCAGAGGTAGCGTTCCACAGTCACAATTAGAAGATCGTGGGTTCGAATCCTGGTGGGGTGAGGTGTTGATTATATGAAGAAGTCCGCGTGCATTATTGGGCTAATGAAATATATATGGATCCTCGTGTTTCGAAGCCACATTTGGTAAAACGTTGCTCTGATCACCTAAGCGGCACGGGTGGTCTAATATAGTGGTTCACAGCGCCATAAGCTCGTTGAACAGGCTTTGTGTGAAATATAGCAGAGTCTAGGACTGCTTTTATTGTCCTAGTGGCCCAGAGGTAGCATTCCCCGGTCACAATTATAAGATCGTAGGTTCAAATCCTGCTGGGGTGAGGTGTTGATTATATGTAGAAGTCCGCGTGCTTTATTGGGCTAATGAAATATATATGGATCCTCGTGTTTCGAAGCCGGATTTGGTAAAACGTTGCTCTGATAACCTAAGCGGCACGGGTGGTCCCCATTAGAGGTTCACGGCGCCATAAGCTAGTTGAACAGGCTTTGTGTGAAATATAGCAGAGTCTAGGACTGCTTTTATTGTCCTGGTGGCCCAGAGGTAGCGTTCCACGGTCACAATTAGAAGATCGTGGGTTCAAATCCTGGTGGGGTGAGGTGTTGATTATATGTAGAAGTCCGAGTGCTTTATTGGGCTAATGAAATATATTTGGATCCTCGTTTTTCGAAGCCGCATTTGGTAAAACGTTGCTCTGATCACCTAAGCAGCACGGGTGGTCCCTATTAGAGGTTCACGGCGCCATAAGCTCGTTGAACAGGATTTGTGTGAAATATAGCAGAGTGTAGGACTGCTTTTATTGTCCTGGTGGCCCAGAGGTACCGTTGATCCTGAGTATGGAATCGTGGGTTCCAAATCCTGGTGGGTGAGGTGCTCGATTATATGGCAGAATCATGCAGTGCTTTGTTGAACAATGAAATATATATGGATCCTCGAGTTTCCAAGCCAGATTTGGTGAAACGTTGTCTCTCCACCCTATAAGCAGCATGGTGGTCCCTATGAGTGGTCCTGACGCCATGGCTCAGGCAAAACGAGCTTTGTGTGAAATATAGGAGAGTCTAGGAATGCTTTTAGTCTCCTGGTGAGCCAGAGGTAGCGTTCCCCGGTCATAATTAGAAGATCGTGAGTTCGAATCCTGGTGGGGTGAGGTGTTGATTATATGAAGAAGTCCGCGTGCTTTATTGGGCTAATGAAATATATGTGGATCCTCGTGCTTCGAAGCCGCATTTGGTAAAACGTTGCTCCGATCACCTAAGCGGCATGGGTGGTCCCCATCAGAGGTTCACGGCGCCATAAGCTCGTTGAACAGGTTTTGTGTGAAATATAGCAGAGTCTAGGACTGCTTTTATTGTCCTGGTGGCCCAGAGGTAGCGTTCCCCGGTCACAATTATAAGATCGTGAGTTCAAATCCTGGTGGGGTGAGGTGTTGATTATATGTAGAAGTCCGCGTGCTTTATTGGCCTAATGAAATATATATGGATCCGCGTGTTTCGAAGCCGTATTTGGTAAAACGTTGCTCTGATCACCTAAGCGGCACGGGTGGTCCCCATTAGAGGTTCACGGCGCCAAAAGCTCGTTGAACAGTCTTTGTGTGAAATATAGCAGAGTCTACTACTGCTTTTAGTGTCCTCGTGGCCCAGAGGTAGCATTCCCCGGCCACAATTATAAGATCGTGGGTTCAAATCATGGTGGGGTGAGGTGTTTATATGGAGAAGTCCGCGTGCTTTATTAGGTTAATGAAATATATATGGAACCTCGTGTTTCGAAGCCGGATATGGTAAAACGTTGCTCTGATCACCTAAGCGGTACGGGTGGTCCCCATTAGAAGTTCATGGCGCCATAAAGTCGTTAAACAGGCTTTGTGTGAAATATAGTAGAGTCTAGGACTGCTTTTATTGTCCTGATGGCCCAGAGGTAGCATATCCCGGTCACAATTATAAGATCGTGGGTTTGAATCCTGGTGGGGTGAGGTGTTGATTATATGTAGGAGTCCGAGTGCTTTATTGGGCTATAAAATATATTTGGATCCTCGTGTTTCGAAGCCGCATTTGGTAAAACGTTGCTCTGATCACCTAAGCAGCACGGGTGGTCCCCATTAGAGGTTCACGGCGCCATAAGCTCGATGAACAGGCTTTGTGTTAAATATAGCAGAGTCTAGGAGTGCTTTTATTGAACTGGTGGCCCAGAGGTAGCGTTCCCCGGTCACATTTATAAGATCGTGGGTTCAAATCCTGGTGGGGTGAGGTGTTGATTATATGTAGAAGTCCTTGTGCTTTATTGGGCTAATTAAAGATATATGGATTCTCGTATTTCCAAGCCGGATTTGGTAAAACGTTGCTCTGATCACCTAAGTGGCACGAGTGGTCCTCATTAGAGGTTCACGGCGCCATAAGCTCGTTGAACAGGCTTTGTGTGAAATATAGCAGAGTCTAGGACTGCTTTTATTGTCCTGGTGGCCCAGAGGTAGCGTTTCCCGGTCACAATTATAAGATCGTGGGTTCAAATCCTGGTGGGGTGAGGTGTTGATTATATGTAGAAGTCCGCGTGCTTTATTGGGCTAATGAAATATATATGGATCCGCGTGTTTCGAAGCCGTATTTGGTAAAACGTTGCTCTGATCACCTAAGCGGCACGGGTGGTCCCCATTAGAGGTTCACGGCGCCATAAGCTCGATGAACAGGCTTTGTGTGAAATATAGCAGAGTCTAGGACTGCTTTTATTGAACTGGTGGCCCAGAGGTAGCGTTACCCGGTCACATTTATAAGATCGTGGGTTCAAATCCTGGTGGGGTGAGGTGTTGATTATATGTAGAAGTCCTTGTGCTTTATTGGGCTAATGAAATATATATGGATTCTCGTATTTCCAAGCCGGATTTGGTAAGACGTTGCTCTGATCGCCTAAGCGGCACGGGTGGTCCCCATTAGAGGTTCACGGCGCCAAAAGCTCGATGAACAGGCTTTGTGTGAAATATAGCAGAGTCTAGGACTGCTTTTATTGAACTGGTGGCCCAGAGGTAGCGTTCCCCGGCCACATTTATAAGATCGTGGGTTCAAATCCTGGTGGGGTGAGGTGTTGATTATATGTAGAAGTCCGCGTGCTTTATTGGGCTAATGAAATATATATGGATCCTCGTGTTTCGAAGTCGCATTTGGTAAAACGTTGTTCTGATCACCTAAGCGGCACGGGTGGTCCCCATTAGAGGTTCTGGGCGCCACAAGCTCGTTGAACAGGCTTTGTGTGAAATATAGCAGAGTCTAGGACTGCTTTTATTGTCCTGGTGGCCCAGAGGTAGCATTCCCCGGTCACAATTATAAGATCGTGGGTTCAAATCCTGGTGGGGTGAGGTGTTGATTATATGTAGAAGTCCGCGGGCTTTATTGGGCTAATGAAATATATATGGATCCTCGTTTTTCGAAGCCGCATTTGGAAAAACGTTGCTCTGATCACCTGTCGGCATGGGTGGTCCCCATTAGAGGGTTCACGCGCCCATAAACTCGTTGAACAGGCTTTTGTGAAATATAGCAGAGTCTAGGACTGCTTTTATTGTCCTGGTGGCCCAGAGTTAGCGTCCCCCGGTCACAATTATAAGATTGTGGGTTCAAATCCTGGTGGGGTGAGGGGTTGATTATATGTAGAAGTCCGCGTGCTTTATTGGGTTAATGAAATATATATGGATCCTTGTGTTTCGAAGCCAGATTTGGTAAAAGGTTGCCCTGATCACTTAAGCGGCACGGGTGGTCCCCATTAGAGGTTCACGGCGCCATAAGCTCGTTGAACAGGCTTTGTGTGAAATATAGCAGAGTCTAGGACTGCTTTTATTGTCCTGGTGGCCCAGAGGTAGCGCTCTCGGTCACAATTTATAAGACGTTCAAATCTGGTGGGGTGAGGTTGATTATATGTAAAGAAATCTGCTGCCTGCTTTTATTAAAAGGCTAATGAAATATATGGATCCTCGTGGTTTCGAAGCCGGATTTGGTAAAACGTTGCTCTGATCACCTAAGCGTTACGGGTGGTCCCCATTAGAGGTTCATGGCGCCATAAGCTCGTTGAACAGGCTTTGTGAGAAATATAGCAGAGTCTGGGACTGCTTTTATTGTCCTGGTGGCCCAGAGGTACGTTCCCCGGTCACAATTATAAGATCGTGGGTTCAAATCCTGGTGGGGTGAGGTGTTGATTATATGTAGAAATCCGCGTGCTTTATTGGGCTAATAAAATATATATGGATCCTCGTGTTTCGAAGCCGCATTTGGTAAAACGTTGCTCTGATCACCTAAGCGGCACGGGTGGTCCCCATTACAGGTTCACGGCGCCATAAGCTCGTTGAACAGGCTTTGTGAGAAATATAGCAGAGTCTAGGACTGCTTTTATTGTCCTGGTGACCCAGAGGTAGCGTTCCCCGGTCACAATTATAAGATCGTGGGTTCAAATCCTGGTGGGGTGAGGTGTTGATTATATGTAGAAATCCGCGTGCTTTATTGGGCTAATGAAATATATATGGATCCTCGTGTTTCGAAGCCGGATTTGGTAAAACGTTGCTCTGATCACCTAAGCGTTACGGGTGGTCCCCATTAGAGGTTCATGGCGCCATAAGGTCGTTGAACAGGCTTTGTGTGAAATATAGTAGAGTCTAGGACTGCTTTTATTGTCCTGATGGCCCAGAGGTAGCATATCCCGGTCACAATTATAAGATCGTGGGTTTGAATCCTGGTGGGGTGAGGTGTTGATTATATGTAGAAGTCCGAGTGCTTTATTGGGCTAATAAAATATATTTGGATCCTCGTGTTTCGAAGCCGCATTTGGTAAAACGTTGCTCTGATCACCTAAGCAGCACGGGTGGTCCCCATTAGAGGTTCACGGCGCCATAAGCTCGTTGAACAGGCTTTGTGTGAAATATAGCAGAGTCTAGGACGGGTTTTATTGAACTGGTGGCCAGAGGTAGCGTTCCCCGGTCACATTTATAAGATCGTGTGTTCATATCCTGGTGGGGTGAGGTGTTGATTATATGTAGAAGTTCGTGTGCTTTATTGGGCTAATGAAATATATATGGATCCTCGTATTTCCAAGCCGGATTTGGTGAAACGTTGCTGTGATCACCTAAGCGGCACGGGTGGTCCTCATTAGAGGTTCACGGCGCCATAAGCTCGTTGAACAGGCTTTGTGTGAAATATAGCAGAGTCTTGGCCTGCTTTTATTGTCCTGGTGGCCCAGAGGTAGCGTTTCCTGGTAACAATTATAAGATCGTGGGTTCAAATCCTTGTGGGGTGAGGTGTTGATTATATGTAGAAGTCCGCGTGCTTTTTTGGGCTAATGAAATATATATGGATCCTAGTGTTTCGAAGCCGGATTTGGTAAAACGTTGCTCTGATCACCTAAGCGGCACGGGTGGTCCCCATTAGAGGTTCATGGCGCCATAAGCTCGTTGAACAGGCTTTGTGAGAAATATAGCAGAGTCTAGGACTGCTTTTATTGTCCTGGTGGCCCAGAGGTAGCGTTCCCCGGTCACAATTATAAGATCGTGGGTTCAAATCCTGGTGAGGTGAGGTGTTGATTATATGTAGAAATCCGCTTGCTTTATTGGGCTAATGAAATATATATGGATCCTCAGGTTTCGAAGCTGGATTTGGTAAAACGTTGCTCTGATCACCTAAGCGGCACGTGTGGTCCCCATTAGAGGTTCACGGAGTCATAAGCTCGTTGAACAGGCTTTGTGTGAAATATAGCAGAGTCTAGAAATGCTTTTAGTGTCCTGGTGGCCCAGAGGAAGCGTTCCCCGGTCACAATTAGAAGATCGTGGTTTCGAATCCTGGTGGGGTGAGGTGTTGATTATATGAAGAAGTGCGCGTGCTTTATTGGGCTAATGAAATATATATGGATCCTTCTTGTTTCGAAGCCGCATTTGGTAAAACGTTCGTGTAATAGGCCCCTGTCTCATCAACAGAACGTATTATATAAATGGGTCAATACATCTGATATTTCATTCAGATTCACCACCCTGTAACATTCCACCGTCTATGAGTAAGACATGAGATGGACACGTGAGCGGGCAACTCACCCAAGAGGGCGAGACCCATAGCTCAGCATTTCTGTAAGCACGCACTGCGATGCCCTAAGCTTCAGTAGCTCACCTCAACTCATATCGTAAGGACGTGACCTAACGTTTATCATACATAAACGCTGTCCCTTTCTCATTCACTCCTAGACAGTGAGACTTACGGTTGATATACACTCAGGAATTATATATACAACCTTTTATAATAAAACAAAGGAACTACCGTTTGGGTCTCGTTACTTAAAACCCAAATATAAATATGTGTGAACGGACTGGTTAATTGGACAAGCAGCCGATTCATTGGTCTGATCACCTAAGCGGCACGTGTGGTCCCCATTAGAGGTTCACGGCGCCATAAGCTCGTAGAACAGGCTTTGTGTGAAATATAGCAGAGTCTAGGACTGCATTTATTGTCCTGGTGGCCCCGAAGTAGCATTCCCCGGTCACAATTATAAGATCGTGGGTTGAAATCCTGGTGGGGTGAGGTGTTGATTATATGTAGAAGTCCGCGTGCTTTATTGGTCTAATGAAATATATATGGAACCTCGGGTTTCGAAGCCACATTTGGTAAAACATTGCTCTGATCACCTAAGCGGCACGGGGGGTCCCCATTAGAGGTTCACGGCGCCATAAACTCATTGAACAGGCTTTGTGTGAAATATAGCAGAGTCTAGGACTGCTTTTATTGTCCTGGTGGCCCAGAGAGGGTAGCGTTCCCCCGGTCACAATTAGAAGATCGGGTTCAAATCCTGGTGGGGTGGAGGTGTTGATTATATGAAGAAGTTCATGCGGCTTTTATTGGGCTAATGAAATATAAGGTGATCCTCGCAGCCGCCGTGATTTCTTTTTGGGTAAAATGTTGCTCTGATCAATTAGCGTAACGGGTGGTCCCCATTAGAGGTTCACGGCGCCATAAGCCTGCTGGAATGTATCAGTGGAAATATAGCAGAGTGTAGGACTGCTTTTATTGTCCTGGTGGCCCAGAGGTAGCGTTCCCCGGTCACAATTAGAAGATCGTGGGTTCGAATCCTCGTGGGGTGAGGTGTTGATTATATGTAGAAGTCCGCGTGCTTTATTGGGCTAATGAAATATATATGGATCCTTCTTGTTTCGAAGCCGCATTTGGTAAAACGTTGGTCTGATCACCTAAGCGGCACGGGTGGTCCCCATTAGAAGCTCACGGCGCCATAATCTCGTTGAACAGCCTTTGTGTGAAATATAGCAGAGTCTAGGACTGCTTTTATTGTCCTGGTGGCCCAGAGGTAGCGTCCCCCGGTCACAATTATATGATTTGGGGTTCAAATCCTGGTGGGGTTAGGTGTTGATTATATGAAGAATTCCGCGTGCTTTACTGGGCTAATGAAATATATATGGATCCTCGTGTTTCGAAGCCGCATTTGGTAAAACGTTGCTCTGATCACCTAAGCGGCACGGGTGGTCCCCATTAGAGGTTCCCGGCGCCATAATCTCGTTGAACTGGCTTTGTGTGAAATATAGCAGAGTCTAGGAATGCTTTTATTGTCCTGGTGGCCCAGAGGTAGCATTCCCCGGTCACAATTATAAGATCGTGGGTTCAAATCCTGGTGGGGTGAGGTGTTGATTAAATGTAGAAGTCCGAGTGCTTTATTGGGGTAATGAAATATATATGGATGCTCGTGTTTCCAAGCCGGATATGGTAAAACGTTGCTCTGATCACCTAAGGGGCACGGGTGGTCCCCATTAGAGTTTCATGGCGCCATAAGGTCGTTGAACAGGCTTTGTGTGAAATATAGTAGAGTCTATGACTGCTTTTATTGTCCTGGTGGCCCAGAGGTAGCATATCCCGGTCACAATTATAAGAGCGTGGGTTTGAATCCTGGTGGGGTGAGGTGTTGATTATATGTAGAAATCCTAGTGCTTTATTGGGCTAATGAAATATATTTGAATCCTCGTGTTTCGAAGCCTCATTTGGTAAAACGTTGCTCCCTCCACCTAAGCGGCACGGGTGGTCCCCTATAGTGGTCCCACGGCGCCATAAGCTCGTTGAACAGGCTTTGTGTGAAATATAACAGAGTCTAAGATTGCTTGTAGTGTCCTGGTGGCTCAGAGGTAGCGTTCCCCAGTCACAATTATAAGATCGTGGGTTTGAATCCTGGTGGGGTGAGGTGTTGATTATATAAAGAAGTTCGCGTGCTTTATTGGGCTAATGAAATATATATGGATCCTCGTGTTTCGAAGCCGCATTTGGTAAAACGTTGTTCTGATCACCCAAGCGGCACGGGTGGTCCCCATTAGAGGTTCACGGCGCCATAAGCTCGTTAAACAGGCTTTGTGTGAAATATAGCAGAGTCTAGGACTGCTTTTAGTGTCCTGGTGGCCCAGAGGTAGCGTTCCCCGGTCACAATTAGAAGATCGTGGGTTCGAATTCTCGTTGGGTGAGGTGTTGATTATATGAAGAGGTCTGCGTACTATATTGGGCTAATGAAATATATATGGATCCTCGTGTTTCGAAGCCGCATTTGGTAAAACGTTGCTATGATCACCCAAGCGGCACGGGTGGTCCCCATTAGAGGTTCACGACGCCAAAAGCTAGTTGAACAGACTTTGAGTGAAACATAGCAGAGTCTAGGACTGCTTTTATTGAACTGGTGGCCCAGAGGTATCGTTCCCCGGTCACATTTATAAGATCGTGGGTTCAAATCCTGGTGGGGTGAGGTGTTGATTATATGTAGAAGTCCGCTTGCTTTATTGGGCTAATGAAATATATATGGATCCTCGTGTTTCGAACCCGGATTTGGTAAAACGTTGCTCTGATCACCTAAGCGGCACGAGTGGTACCCATTAAAGGTTCACGGCGCCATAAGCTCGTTGAACAGGCTTTGTGAGAAATATAGCAGAGTCTAGGACTGCTTATATTGTCCTGGTGGCCCAGAGGTAGCGTTCCACGGTCACAATTAGAAGATCATGGGTTCGAATCCTGGTGGGGTGAGGTGTTGATTATACGAAGAAGTCCGCGTGCATTATTGGGCTAATGAAATATATATGGATCCTCGTGTTTCGAAGCCACATTTGGTAAAACGTTGCTCTGATCACCTAAGTGGCACGGGTGGTCTAATATAGTGGTTCACAGCGCCATAAGCTCATTGAACAGGCTTTGTGTGAAATATAGCAGAGTCTAGGACAGCTTTTATTGTCCTAGTGGCCCAGAGGTAGCATTCCCCAGTCACAATTATAAGATCGTAGGTTCAATTCCTGCTGGGGTGAGGTGTTGATTATATGTAGAAGTCCGCGTGCTTTATTGGGCTAATGAAATATATATGGATCCTCGTGTTTCGAAGCCGGATTTGGTAAAACGTTGCTCTGATAACCTAAGCGGCACGGGTGGTCCCCATTAGAGGTTCACGGCGCCATAAGCTAGTTGAACAGGCTTTGTGTGAAATATAGCAGAGTCTAGGACTGCTTTTATTGAACTGGTGGCCCAGAGGTAGCGTTCCCCGGTCACATTTATACGATCGATGGTTCAAATCCTGGTGGGGTGAGGTG
>NW_024712794.1:0-14366 GCF_018991925.1 Homarus americanus
GCGTGTTGGTGCAGGTGCCCCTGTGTGCCTTGCAGCCGTCATGGAGTACCTGGCAGCAGAAGTGCTCGAGCTGGCCGGTAACGCCGCCCGCGACAACAAGAAGACCCGCATTATCCCGCGTCATCTTCAGCTTGCCATTCGCAATGACGAGGAGCTGAACAAGCTCCTATCTGGAGTCACCATTGCCCAAGGGGGTGTCCTTCCTAACATCCAAGCTGTGCTCCTCCCCAAGAAGACAGAGAAGAAATAAGAACCCAAGGTTCGTTCACACAAGACAACCTAACCAAACAGGCTCCTTTCGGAGCCACAGGATATCACTTAAAGAGAGAAATATACGACATCAACGTTTTGCAGGATAACACTCTATTTTACGTGTAATTAGCATAGTATTGTGGGAATTGAGTGAAATTGTTTTAGAATGGTGTAGATGTGAAGGGCGGTTGTGGGGGCCTGGGGTGGGGGACTTAAACGGGACTTAGAAGGGCGCAAGAAGCAGCAGCAGCAGCAGCAGCAGCCAGGGAGGCGACCTTATTTTCAGTCAGGTTCATACACAAAGAAATACATCAGATTCATTGACAGTCAGATTCATTGACAGTACAGTACACATTTACCAGTGTGGGCTAGCCAATTTGGGATAAAGAGCAAGAATGTAATGTCCTCAATGAAGTAATGACATAGTTCAAGATACAATAAGTGAGGTGGCCTGAAGTCTTTGACAGTGTCCCATTCAATAATATAGTAGTGCTTTAAAGGTGTATCACCAAGTTTACATGCTGAGTGTTCCGGTATGGGTACAGCGTTACTAACTAGCCAGATGTGTCTGTATCCTAACCTAATTCTGGCCACGACTACATCACACAGGCAGGCAGGAGCAAGTTGTTTGGACACTCTTCCTAGCCCCCTTGGTCCCTGTTCACCTACCTACTGTAGCAGTAAGTAGGTACCTGTTGTAAATCGAAAGGTTGCCAATTCGTATTCAGGGGAAGTTGTTGGAGCTTCTAAACTTGAACTGACACAATCCGAGGAGTGGTGACCCGAGGATCACAGACACTATCTCTCCCACTACAAATCCCTTCCTAACCTCCTGCTCCTTCCTATGTCCTCCCAAAATTGAACCATGCTATCGCAAAGGTAATAATACAGGTAGAGACAACAACATATTTTCCTATTGTCTTATTATATATTAATAACAGAAACGCTGCCGCCATCCCGGAGGCTTTACATTGTCTCACTGTTCATTCCCTCCACAATTCTTCCTCTTACTTCTTCTTCTTCTTCTTCTTCTTCTTCTTCTTCTTCTTCTTCTTCTTCTTCTTCTTCTTCTTCTTCTTCTTCTTCTTCTTCTTCTTCTTCTTCTTCTTCTTCTTCTTCTTCTTCTTCTTCTTCTTCTTCTTCTTCTTCTTCTTCTTCTTCTTCTTCTTCTTCTTCTTCCATCAATACTTTATTAACGGTGTATGTAAGTTTCACCATGTTTTGCACTACAGCGGTAGAGCAAAGTATATTTTGTTAGCAATAAACCAAAAGCATATTTTATGGCCTAATCATCACTACATAGAGCACCACCCATAAAGCATGATACTAGTAGACCACAAAAACTGCTATAAACCCCCAAAGCATATTTTATTGCCTAATCATCACTACATAGAACACCACTCATAAAGCATGATACTATTAGACCACAAACTGCTATAAACCCCAATAATATACTATACTAGTGACTCTAATTGTGTTACCCAATATTATACGAAATAATACTATAAAACATAATAATAAACACACTAATAGTGTATATTAGTTGAATGCACAATCTGATGAGAAGTCAAAAAAAAAAAAAAAAAAAATAGCAACAACCTAGAAAGAGTGTAGAGTATTTTTGTGCAAACTATTATACTAGTAGATGGTCTAAGATAACTGTATGTGAAGGAAAAGGTGTGCTCTCCACTCAAACTTTCTTTTTATGAAATCTCCTACTCCCCAGCTGAGCGGTACGCCCAATGGGAAACAAAACGTGGCACATAACACGCCGCCCGCCAGCTCTGGCTCGGTGAATAGGAATCAGTAATCGGGCGGAGTATAAACAACACCGCCGCCAATGTGCTCCTCCCATCTCTGAGGAAATCTGGCGGGCAACTTAGTATTATATTAGCATGTAATAATAATAACAATAATAATAATAATAATAATACTACTACTACTACTACTACTACTATAATAATAATATAATAATATTAATAATAATAATATTAATAATAATAACATGCAATTTCATTTTATAACACATACTAACAAAATAGTGTATAGCCTACTATACTTAACTATAATAGGTTAGGTTGCGTAGGAGGATCTAAAAAGTACAGTAGTATACACACACACACACACACACACACACACACATACATATAGACAACAAACTAAATTAGAAACCACACGTCAGTGAAGTTATCAAATCCTCCAGTTTCCGTCTCCACCTCCTACGCCGACTCAAGTCCCTCGGTGGTCCTGCACACGAGCTCCTCAGTGTTTACACAACATTCATACTTCCCAAGCTCACCTATGCCTCCTCCACCTGGTCTTCCTCCCTAAATGCCACACAACGTAAACACCTCGAAAAAGTGCAAAAGAGGCCATGCAAGATTATTCTCTACCCTTCCTACTCCACATATCAAGAAGCGCTCAACACACTGACCCTTTAGACTCTCACTGACCATCACCACGACCTCATCTGCAAATTTGGTAAGAAGCTTCTACACCATCCCCGACACCGGCTCCTACTACCACCTGAGATCCCTAGTCCGAGAATTGCTCTTCGACACCACAACCGCATCCATCCAGCCCAGCCCATACGTGCACGAACTGATCGCTATAAGAACAGCCCAGTCCCAACCATTGTAAAAATTATCGATAACTTGTAATAAATCAGTGTACTCACTCCCAGTAAACACTACTCCTTGCACTGTCACTATGTTGAAATGAACTGTAGTTTGAGCTTTTCCCCAGCTAGTTATTATATGTCTTATTTGTGTCACTCATGTTACTTGTATATTATTTGTAATTCGTAACCCATTCCCCAAATATGTAACTGTATATTTTCAGTCTTCTGGCTGCCAAGCTCTTTCAATAAACCGTTAATTATTATTATTATTATTATTATTTATATATGTTGGCCCATACCAACTCACTCCCCTGAACCCTCCTCCCCAGCGGACTATCAACAAGTTCTTGCCATAAGGTACTATCTCATTTGGCCAAGGAATGGAACCAGTGATGAATAGTGGTGAACAGTGCTTAACTCAGTGAAAAACAACTCGGCAGTTGAGTCTTACCCAAGCTAGCTAACCACCTTCACACAGTGAGGTCCCAGGTACCCAGTTATACTTCCCCTGAGACTCCACGATAGAGAGGCCTGGGACCACACCTCACCCACTTGAATGAGTGAGTCATGTCGACCACGTGGTGTCCCCAAGATGCTACGACAACACGTAGTGAATGTTTTGCTACAGCATCATCATGTGAATTTCCTCATAACACCATCTGTGAGGTAACTGCTACATCATCAGGCCCCTCATAACGCCATCTGTGAGGGAGTTACTACACTACGTGTCTGGTGTTCAACATCTCACCTTACATGATCTACGCGTGCAAACATTAATCTGTATGTTCACTGTGTGCTCCTTCACCTTTCTCTAATGAGGGCTTTTGTTAAACCACCAATTTATGATGTACTAAGTCATTTGTGTCCAATGTATACTTTCGAAAAGCCCTTGTTTGGGGAAGGTAGGAGAGAGTAGTCGTCATTATTGTCCAAGCCACATTATTTATTTCTATATATAAGTAATGCAGGCTGGTTTTTAAATACCTCAATCCCCTAACGGTGCCGTTTGTATATTAAGAAATACCGAAGCCATACAGTACAACACCAGCGAATATGAAGTATCACTGTAACCGGCAACTGTTACTCACTCATACCTACATACATATAGAGAGTCTTTACAGAATGATAGCAGACACGAGGAAGACGAACAACAAGAGGAGAAGAGTTAGAAGAAAATCAACTTCAAGCTAAGAAGAAGAATACCAAGACATTTCCTCCAAACAAGAAAACAACACACACAATCAAGCCGACCAAACACTGAGAAACCATGGCGGAACCCAACATGCACCGGACGCTTGACCTGACTCTATCCTGCCGCATCCAGGCGAGTTGCTGCTTAAAGTCCCTCACGCAAGCGCTGTTTAGCCACTGCACCTATTCTATCCTCCTAAAATTCACTTCAATCCCCCCCTGCCACTAGCATGTTATGTATGTATGTATGTATGTATGTATGTATGTATGTATGTATGTATGAATGAATGATAACTGCAACTTTGTGTATTAACACTCATTACTCTTACCGAAGTAATATAGTGCGTGGTTATGTTATGTCATGTTAGGATAGATTATAAACTACATTGGGTTACATTTCGTGAGGTTCGGTGACGCTACAGGAAGTTAGGTGAGGTACCTGGAGGTTAGGTGAATGTTGACTGACTGACTGACAATTATTAGGAAGTGGTTCCAACACGTTCACGCACAACCTATACTCATACCACAAGTCCAGAATTAGAGAGGATCATGTTATTGGATATATTTTCAACGATTTACTCAGTGTCTAACCAACTCTTTTGCGATTTAAATGTGGACCTAAAATTAGGTCCGTATATTTGTTTGTCGTGGTGGTGGTGGTGGTGGTGGTGGTGTGCGCCCGTCCATCAGGTTGATTAACCACCAAAACCATAAAGGGTGCGGCCCTGCCGTTTCAGGGCATACACCACATCCATGGCGGTGACGGTCTTCCTTTTTGCGTGCTCGGTGTAGGTGACGGCGTCACGGATGACGTTCTCCAGAAACACCTTGAGGACGCCGCGGGTCTCCTCGTAGATGAGGCCGGATATACGTTTAACACCTCCACGCCGAGCTAGACGACGAATGGCGGGCTTGGTGATACCCTGGATGTTGTCACGAAGCACCTTACGATGACGCTTGGCGCCACCCTTTCCAAGTCCCTTGCCGCCTTTGCCTCGTCCAGTCATGTTGTTGTGGATGCTACTACAGGTGGTCCTGGTGTGGCTTCGCCGAATCGAATCGAAAAATGCTAGTGACAGGGGGGAAGGAGGTTCAGGAGAAGAATAAAGGGAGGATTGAAGTGAATTTTAGGAGGAGAGAACAGATGCAGTGGCTAAACACCGCTTGCGTGAGGGATTATAAGATGGGGGCAGCAGCAACAACCCGGCTGGACGCGGCAGGGAGGCGACAAGACAAGGCCAGGCTAGCGTCAGGTCAAGCGTCAGGTCAGGCGTCAGGTCAAGCGTCAGGTGCGTGTTGGGTTGGGCAATGGATGTTCAGTGCTTGGTCGGCTTGATGTGTTTTGGTTTCTTGTGTGGAGGGGATGTCTTGGTCTTCTTAGCTTGATGTCGATTTTCTTCTCACTCTCCTCCTCTTCTTGCTCTCTTGAATTGTCCATTCGTTTGTGTTTGGGTCTTCTTGTTCGTCTTCCTCCTCGTATTTTAAGTCTTCATAGGTGTGGAAGAATTCAGAGAGGGAGAGGTTGACCACGTGGGCTTCAGCACCACTGGCCGCGTGGGCTTCAGCACCACGGGCCACGTGGTGTTCTTGGTTCTGTGTGGTGGGCTGCTTCTGTTGAGTTTTCTTTTCTTGGTTTTTCTTTGCTGCTGGTTTTTTCTTTTCTTGGGAGCGTACAGCAAGGAGGGCCTCTTTGTAGCTCAGTTTTTTCTCAAGACGAGCCTTGGCTACCCTGCATTCCTCCTTCCATCTGGGGCAGGTCCGGTCGGCGGAGGAGTGTGGGCCACCACAGGCAACGCATTTTTTCTCTGTGTTGGGGCAGGCCGTGTAGCGGTGTCCAGGGCTGCCACACATGGAGC
Organism: Homarus americanus; assembly: GCF_018991925.1. Classification (NCBI taxonomy): domain Eukaryota; kingdom Metazoa; phylum Arthropoda; class Malacostraca; order Decapoda; family Nephropidae; genus Homarus; species Homarus americanus. Next base: position 5,920 of record NW_024712794.1, read on the forward strand.
AGGTGTCTTCCTGCGCCTCACACTTGTTTACAGTGTGTCCATAGTGCTGGCATTTGTAACACCGTTTCGGTCTGCAGTAGGGCTTGACTGGCATAGTTACCCACGCCAGTTGAGCTTCCTTGGGTAGGGTGGAGTGGTGTCCGATGAGGGCAGTGGTGTCGGACAGCTTCTTCACAACTTGGAGCTGCTGCTCCTTGAGGAGCTCACTCAGCTCTGCTTTGTCCATGTGGGCAATTTCGGCGTGGGAGATTACACCCAGCTTCAAGTTGTCCCACATGAAGGCAAACATTTTAAAAGGAATGCCGTTGATGTCTGGGATCTCCGCGAGTTGAGCGGGCATGCCCATCTCGGCGAAGGTGATCTTGATGTCACCATGGAGCTTTAGGCGTTCTACCTTGGTGACCCCCACGATCCCATTAGCTTCGAAAAACTTCTGGAGAACTAGGAGGTTTAGTTTCTTGGGGCAGGTAGGCGTGTCCGGACGTATCCGCGCCACGTTAACAAACTCGTATCCGTTCATGGTGAGGGAGAGAGAGTGTGTGGCTTCGCCCACGGTTTGGTGGGAGTAGGTGGCGTGCTGTGGACGCAGCGGTAGTATCGTTCATCCAAGGCCGTCCCTCCCTCTTGGAGGTGGGGCGTAGCTTGCGGATGACGCATGCGGCACTCGTGGCCAATGAGGTGGCCACTGAGGTGGAGAATGTCTGTATATAAGCCCGCCCGCCTGCCGGGCCGCCCAGACCAGTTACGCGCCTTCAACGAAGCCCTGAAAAGTAGGAACTCTGCCACCACCTCCAACAACTCCACCACCACCACCACCTCCACCACCACCACCACTGCTACCGCTACTGAGGACAACTGGACGAAGGTAGAAAATAAGAAACGCCGACGTGCCTTTTCGGGAAACGATTGCCGTCAAGCAGCCCCCAAGGCACCCATCACCACCACCAGCTCACCTCCAACGACACTGCCAAAATTCCGGATCACGAAAACGGACGCAAAAACAACATATGCCGCCGTCACAGAGATGGAAAAGCAAAACCCACTGGCCAAGTTCTCAGTGCGGCCCAACCTAAAGGGGGAGATGATCGTTCACCCCAAAGACAAGAACTCCGCCACCACCCTCGACACTTACCTACAAAACACCACCACCATTACTTCAACCAAGCTAGACCCCGCCCAGAAACTGATGAAGTCGGTAGTCCTCCGGTACCCAAAGGAACTACCTCTCGAACCCCTGGAGAACCACCCGAAGATCCTAAAAGCCGAGAGATGCTCTCCCCTGTCCGACAAGACGGCCACCACGAAACAAGTCCTCATAACGCACTACGGCTCACCCCCCAGCACCATAGACCTCAAAACCTGGGGGATCTACGAAGTGAGGCCCTTCGTCCCAGAGCCCCTGCGATGCTTCAGATGCCAGAAATACGGGCACCATCAGACAAGGTGCACGTACAGGGAAATCTGCGCAGTCTGCGCACAGAAGCACGGCACACAGTCCTGCCTCACCAAGCTGAAAAATGGGGAAAAAATTGCCCCCAAGTGTGCCAACTGCGGGGGCAAACACCACGCCTGGAATCCTGGATGCTCCGAGAGAACAAAGAGGGTCCAGGCAAACCGACCAGCAGCAAGACCGGCCCCCACCGCCTACACACCAGCCCCACCAAGTACCTTCGTGTGGGGAACCCAAAGACCCAAACAACAAAGACAACCTCCTCAGCCAGTCAACACCCAAAGTGCAGCCCAGTTTCCTGGCCTCACTACAGCCACACCTCAGCCACCCAAGCAGCAGAGAACGACAACCACGAGAAAGACAAAAGAAGCACACACCAAGGCACCAGAAGGAATGATACACATATCAGACCTAGCCAATGTACTGACGACCTTCGCGGAGGGCCTAGCCGGACTACTGGGCCACAAGATCCAACCCACACAGCTCCAAATACTCATGGGGAGCGTCCTCGGGCAAGTCGCCACAGCTCCAGCCACCTCAGTGGAGGAAGCCACGCCGGTCCGCACACGAGTAACAGCCGAGGTACACTCTACACCGAAGAAGGCCACCAGAGAACCCAAGACACCGACAGCTCCCAAGATACCGACAGCTCCCAGAAAGAAACTGGACGTTTCAACTCCCCTGAACCGAACCACGGCCCAGAAGGCAAAAACCACAGAACACGAAGACATGGACCTGATTCAGTTGGAATCGAACTTGGACATCTCCATCGAGGACCACCAGAAGTCCCCGATGAAACAGTGGTGGAAAACGTCAGCACCCTGAACATCCTAACATGGAATGCTCAGGGCATCAAAAACAAGAAACACCTCCTACAAGAAGCAGCAGCCAAGGACAAGCTTGACATCATACTCCTACAAGAAACACTTCTACAAGAACACCACTGTTTCAAATTCAGCGGTTACAAGACATACAGGAGGCATTTCACGCAGGCGTCAACAAGAGGATGTATGATCTTGGTCAAGTCAAGCATACCCTCCGCCGATGTCACGCAGCAATTTCCATGTGGGGAAAACATCGAGACACAGGCCGTCAAAGTAACCCTCCAAGAACGGGAATTAACTGTTCACAACATCTACAAGAACCCAAGGGGCTCACTGGAGGTTACTCAATTATTTGCTTCGGCCGCCGACCACGCCACACTCATAGGAGGGGATTTCAACGCACATCATCCCTTCCTAAGCTCGGCAAGCCCCACAAATGAAGACGGCCTACACCTATACACCACCTTTCAAGATACACCCGAGATCTGCCTCCTGAACACCGGAGAGCCCACCCACACTAGGGGAGGAAGGCTAGATCTAACCTTCGTCTCCAGTGCACTACAGCCTTCGGCCTCCTGGCAGATACACCCCACGCTGACCAGTGACCACTTCGCCACCCTAACAACGCTGAAGGTGAACAAACTCCCCACTCCACCCCCCCCGAGATGGAGATACAACACTCAAAAGGCAGACTGGGGACTCTTCAAGAAACACCTGGCTAAGTGGCGCGAAAAATCACAGCCGGCCGGCGCAGCACCCGCGGATGAGACAACCCTCCACCACCAATTGGTCGAGGCGTTTCACCTAGCGGCAGAAGAGGCTATCCCAAAAACAAAACCCACATCAAGACAGTACAATGATTACTGGTACTACTGTCCCAGGGTGAAAGAACTCAACCACAGAGTGAACATGGCCCGAAGAAACTACAGGAGACATCCCACGGCAACAAACAGACATCTCCTGCAAGTCATAGTCAAGGATACCAGGGAAGAGAAGGAAGAAATTAAAAACGCAAGCTGGCTCAAGTGGTGCTCCGAACTGAACGAGCACACCACCCTTGGCAAGATGTGGGCCCAGATCCGAAGGGCATCTGGGAAGGCAACACCACCACCACCAACTCATCCCAACCCAGAAGAGGAAGCCGAGAGACTTGCAAAACTGTTCTCTGACCGAGCAGCAACGAAGAACCTCCCGAGACAGGCGGAGGAGACACAACGGCGTCTGCGACAGGTCAGACTCCAGATGATCGAAGAGGCCTGCAACAGTGAAGATGACACTGACAGACCATTCAACCAGCAAGAACTCCAGAAGTCGCTAAAACGAAGCAAGGATACAGCACCAGGGGCCGACAGGATAACCTACTCCATGCTCTCTCATGCCGGTACAGCCGGACACGAGGCTCTGCTGCAAGCCATCAATGCTTCGTGGACAGCACAAAGACTCCCACCGGAATGGAAGAAGGCAGATATACAGCCCATTCCGAAGCCCAGAGAACCAGACAAGCCGAGGCCCATCTCCCTTCTCAGCTGCATAGCGAAGACCGGAGAAAGAATGGCTCTCAACCGACTCAAGTGGAAAGTAGGCAGCCCACACCCTCACATCTTTGCTTACACCGAGAACACCGGCACAGGCAACAACATCGCCGAGATACTCAGCACAGTGGACAACAAACCAGCTCTGGTGGTCTTCCTCGACCTGGAGAAAGCCGTCGAACTAGCAAATCCTTTGGCCATTACAACTACGCTCGCTAAAAAAGGCGTCAAAGGAAGGTTGCTGGGGTGGATCCAGAACTACCTCACACAGAGAGAAGCACGAGTACGCTTTCAGGGAGCAACCTCAAGCTACAGGGTCCACGAAAACGGAACCCCACAAGGAGGCATCCTCAGTCCAATGCTGTTCAACGTCCTGATGGAAAATCTGGTCAAACTTCCCTTCAGACAAACAGCCAAGCTCCTATGCTATGCAGACGACTTACAGCTTATAGTAAGAGGATCGAACAGACTAGCCAACACGCAACACGCACTCCAACTTATAGAAGAGGAGTGCAACAGACTTGGACTCAAGATAAATCCAGCCAAGTCGAAAGCGATGGCCATCTGCAGACACACCAGACAAGATGCTCTCCATATAAAACACGCCGGTAGTCTGGACCAACGCCCACCAGTGTCTTGGAATCTGGTTTGACCAGAAACTCACCTTCAAGCCGCAACTCGAGTATCTCAGGCACAGGACGAAGAGCAGACACAATATAATGAGGTCGCTCACCAGCAAATCCGCAGGAGCAAACCTTCATGTGCTCAAAGCCTACTACACAGCCGCCATCAGATCGCTGGTAGATTACAGTGCTCCAGCACTCATTGGACTGAGAGAAGACCAAATAGCTAAGCTAGAAGTCATTCAAAACAATGCTCTTAGGACCATGCTCGGAGCACCCATGTGGACCAGAATTTGCAATCTGCAAATGGAAACCGAACTACCACCCCTGGCAGTACGAGTCAAGCAGGTGACAGCCGGTCTCCTCGCCAAAATCTGTAGAGCAGACAAGCCCACAGTTGCCAAGATTCGAATCAGTGCCTCCCTCCACCTCGACCACAGAGTGCGAGGGGCCACCTGGTCGCACGAGGCAAGCGAGGTCATCCGACACCTGCAAGCAGAAACACTCGCCAAGAACAACCAAGACACACGAGACAATGGTTACACTGTTCCTCCACCATGGAGCCCTCCACCAGCCACACTCAAATTCACCGACCTCGGCGACAGTAAAGCCAACCTCCAGAAGGAGGACCTCAAAAAAATATCTCTCCAAGCCATAGCCACCGAGACACCGGCTGATGCAGCATCATACTTCACAGACGGCTCGGTGGACCCAAAACATCACAGATCCGGAGCGGCCTTCTACACCCAAGGTCAGACCCTCCAATGGAGACTTTCCAACGACTGCTCCACCCTACAAACAGAACTGGTAGCAATCTCAAAGGCCCTACAACACGCTGCAACACAACACAACAAGTCCGTCATAATTCACACGGACTCGAAATCGGCCATGCAGGCGCTACAACACAGTCAACCAAGAGACAACGTCCACATCATCACCTCGATCCTCGCACAGCTACAGGAATTCCAAAGCCAAAACCGACCAGTCGTCTTACACTGGATTCCCAGTCATGTAGGGATCGGAAGAAACGACGTGGCAGACGAAGCAGCCAAGGCAGCTACACGTTCTAGTAGCGTACACATCCAAGTTCCAACAAGTGTGCAACAGATCAAGAATCACCTCAGAAAGACTACCAAGCTCCACATCAAAAAGAGCTTCCTTCACGCACTCAACGCTGGTTCCCAATCAGCCAAATGGTACCTGGCGGCCACAAAAGGGGAACCACCTTTCGCAGACAAGAAAACTCCAAGACAAACCCAAGTCAGCCTTCACCGACTACGACTAGGGTACAAGTGCTCCTGGCAGATAATCGGAAACGACGTCATGGAATGCACCTACTGTCAGGAGCCAGCAGCCAACCCACTTGAACACTATCTCCTCGATTGCGAGGTCACACAAAGCCTCCGAGACAGAACTCAAATCTCCCAAGAGACACACACAACACCAGCGGCCACTCTAACCCGAAAGGCCCACACAGACCACATTCACCACCTACTCCGGGTCATCACACGATACCCACCACCCAGATAGCTTAGAAAGCATCCTCTCCCAGCAAGTGCGGACCCCAGTTCGGGGGGCGCGCCACTCCGAAGCTGACCACGTCCAAGAGTGGGGGCTGGTGGTAAGCGTCCACTGATCGGGGGTCCGCTCACACTTGCAACCTGCAGTATCCCTCCAATCTGCAGGTGGGACCACCTCCAATCCCAATCCGGTCTGGCTGCTCCTGGAGCTCCAGCCGGAACCACCAAACAGGCCGCCTATAGGCAAAGGCCCGTGTCGGACTACGGTCCGACAATCTATACAACAACAACAACAACCAGGCCGCCCGTATTTACTATTTTGTCGTCGAGATGGCCCGTACTAAACAGACTGCCCGCAAGTCCACTGGAGGCAAGGCTCCACGGAAGCAGCTTGCCACCAAGGCAGCTCGCAAGTCCGCCCCAGCCACCGGTGGTGTCAAGAAGCCCCATCGTTACAGGCCCGGAACCGTCGCCCTTCGTGAGATCCGTCGTTACCAGAAGAGCACAGAGCTACTCATCAGGAAGCTGCCCTTCCAGCGCCTGGTGCGTGAGATCGCCCAGGATTTCAAGACTGACCTGCGCTTCCAGTCGTCTGCCGTCATGGCTCTGCAGGAAGCCTCTGAGGCTTACCTGGTGGGTCTTTTCGAGGACACCAACCTGTGTGCCATTCACGCCAAGCGCGTTACCATCATGCCCCAGGACATCCAGCTGGCCCGGCGCATCCGCGGAGAGCGTGCTTAAGTCCTCTTCCTTGGGGACAAACAAAAAGCACAACAAAACCTACCAGACATCTATAACTCGGCCCTTCTCAGGGCCAAAGAACTGTTCTGAAGATAATTTTCTTGACAATCGAAATGGTTGGTGGTAGGAGAGCGTTAATTTCGGTTACCCAAATCGCCTAACGGTAAGTTGGTAACATTCGTGCAGGCACGATTGTATAGTAGGTCATCAATTCGGGAGGTGAGTGCAACAAACAAGAGCTAGTAACAAATAAAGATATAAACAATAAATAAATAAATAAATAAATAACTAAGATAAAATAAAATAAAATAAAATAAATTGTTTACATGAAATAGGCGTGCTGCAAACAAGAAATGAAGCCCAAACACACTCCAGGTATGTCACTTTGCAGTGGGTGTGAAACTACTCCACGCAGAATTTATTTATTTATTTATTTATTATGTTTCGATTTAGTCCTGTTTCTACGCCAATAGAGAATGCAGATTATTATAATTTTTTTATTATTTCCCTCTCAATACATCACTGTCGGTAACTGTCTCTTTAACATGTAACTGTGGCTCCGATGGAGCCGATTAAGTTGTAGTAGTGGGATGGCGTGTTTGTTGTGCACAAGTAACCTCTTACTTGGAAGAGGTGTACTTGGTGACAGCCTTGGTGCCCTCAGACACGGCATGCTTGGCCAGTTCACCGGGCAGCAAGAGTCGGACAGCTGTCTGGATTTCCCGACTTGTAATGGTGGAGCGTTTGTTGTAGTGCGCCAGGCAGGAAGCCTCGGCAGCGATGCGCTCGAAGATGTCGTTCACGAAAGAGTTCATGATGGACATAGCTTTGGAGGAGACTCCTGTGTCGGGGTGCACTTGCTTCAGTACCTTGTAGATGTAGATGCTGTAGCTTTCCTTCCTCCTGCGCTTCTTCTTCTTGTCACCCTTGGCAATGGCCTTCTGGGCCTTTCCAGCCTTCTTGGCAGCCTTTCCGGAAGTTTTGGGAGGCATGGCGGCACAGTTACTCGTGGCGCGGAGCGAGAGAATTGAAAACTGGCCCGACTAACTTTTCCTTATATACCGAGCGGGCCGCTCAGGATCAGACTGGCTGCAGCTACGGCTCTCTTACATTGGTTGGGTCCGCGAGACAGCCACCTGGCCTGATCCTGAGCTTGGTATAAAAGACCAAGGTGGCGGGCGGAAATTTAACTCCTATCACGAAAAGCAGCAGCAGCAACATGTCAGGACGCGGCAAGGGAGGCAAGGTGAAGGGCAAGTCAAAGTCCCGTTCTAGCAGGGCCGGACTCCAGTTCCCCGTGGGTAGGATCCACCGTCTCTTGCGTAAAGGCAACTATGCTGAGCGTGTTGGTGCAGGTGCCCCTGTGTACCTTGCAGCCGTCATGGAGTACCTGGCAGCAGAAGTGCTCGAGCTGGCCGGTAACGCCGCCCGCGACAACAAGAAGACCCGCAGTATCCCGCGTCATCTTCAGCTTGCCATTCGCAATGACGAGGAGCTGAACAAGCTCCTATCTGGAGTCACCATTGCCCAAGGGGGTGTCCTTCCTAACATCCAAGCTGTGCTCCTCCCCAAGAAGACAGAGAAGAAATAAGAACCCAAGGTTCGTTCACACAAGACAACCTAACCAAACAGGCTCCTTTCGGAGCCACAGGATATCACTTAAAGAGAGAAATATACGACATCAACGTTTTGCAGGATAACACTCTATTTTACGTGTAATTAGCATAGTCTTGTGGAAATTGCGTGAAATTGATTTT
>NW_024712795.1:0-6760 GCF_018991925.1 Homarus americanus
TCTGGGAGTGATCAGAGTGTGCAACTGGGAGTGCCAGGAGGTGTACCTGGGAGCAAGTCAGTGGTACCTGGGAGGCAGGTACCAGGGAGTATCAGGGGAGCACTCTAGAGTGCCGCGGTGTACCTGGGAGCAAGTCAGAGGTGTACCTGGAGTGTCAGAGGTGTACCTTGGGAGCGTCAAAGGAGTACCTCAGAGTGTCAGAGGTGTACCCGGGGAGTGTCAGAGGTGTACCTGGGAGTGTCAGGAGGTGTACCTGGGAGTGTCAGGAGGTGTACCTGGGAGGCCAGAGGTGCAACTGGGAGTGTCTGAGGTGTACCTGGGAGGATGGACGTGTACCTGGGAGTGTTGGCGTGTACCTGGGAGGTCAGGAGGAGTACCTGGGAGGTTGGGCGAGGTACCTGGGAGGCTGGGGAGGTACCTGGGAGTGTCAGAGGCCTGGGAGGCCAGAGGAGTACCTGAGCGTCAGAGGAGTACCTCGGAGTGTCAAGGAGAGGTGTAACTGGGAGTGTCTGAGGTGTACCTGGGAGTAAGCCAGGGGTGTACCTGGGAGTGCTGGGTGGTGTACCTGTGAGTGTCTGGAGGTGTACTGGGAGTGTCTGAGGTGTACCTGGGAGTGTCTGAGGTGCACATGGGAGTCAGAGGTGTACCTGGCAGTGTCAAAGGTGTACCTGGGAGTGTCAGGAGGAGCACCTGGAAGGTCAGCGGTGTACCTGGGAGTGTCAGGGGAGGTACCTGGGAGTGGTTGGGAGGTACCTGGGAGCCAGAGGAGTACCTGGGAGCGTCAGAGGAGTACCTCGGAGGTCAGAGGTGTACCTGGGAGCATCTGAGGTGTATCTGGGAGTGTCAGGAGGCACCTGGGAGGCTGGGGAGGTGAAACCAGGAGTGTTAGAGAAGTACCTGGAGGAAGCCAGAGGTGTACCTGGAGCATCTGAGGTGTACCTGAGCATTGAGGTGTACCAGAGCCAGATGTGTACCTGGGAGTGTCAGGAGTGAGTACCTGGGAGTGTCAGGCGTGGTACCTGGGGAGTGTCAAGGAGGTGTGGGAGGTGTCAGGAGGTGTACCTCGAGTGTCAGAGGTGTACCTGGGAGTGTCTGAGGTGTATCTGGAATGTCAGGAGGTACCTGGGAGGAGAGGTGTTCCTGGGAGTGTCAGAGGTGTACCTGGGAGTGTCAGATGAGTACCTGGGAGCGTCTGATGAGCACCTCGAGGTCAGAGGTGTACCTGGGAGTGTCTGAGGTGTATCTGGGGAGTGTCAGGAGGTGTACTGGAGTGTGAGAGGTGTACCTGGGAGTGTCTGCTGAGGTGTACCTGAAATGTCAGGGTATACCAGGGAGTGCCGGATGTGTACCTGGGAGTGTCTGAGGTACCCAGAGTGCTGGGAGGTACTCTGGCAGTGTGGGAGGGGTACCTGGGAGTGTCTGAGGTGCAACCTTGGAGTGTCTGAGGCACCAGTGAGTGTCAGAGGTGCACCTGGCAGTGTCAGGCAGTGTACCCAGGGAGTGTCAGAGGTGCATCACCTGGGAGTGTCAGACGTATACCTGGGAGTATCAGAGGTACCTGGGAGTGTCAGAGGTGTACCTGGGAGTGTCATTGGTGTACCTGGGAGGAGAGGTGTACCTGGGAGCCTGAGGAGCATCTGGGAGTGTCTGAGGTGCACCTGGAAGTGTCTGAGGTGCACATGGAGTGTCAGGTGTACCTGGCCAGTGTCAGCGGTGCACCTGGGAGCAGGAGGGTGCACCTGGGAGTGGCAGAGGCATGTCTGGGAGCATCAGAGGTGTACCTGGGAGTGTCATGGTGTACCTGGTAGTGTCAGAGGTACACCTGGAGTGCCAGAGGTGTACCTGGGAGTGCTGGGAGGTGTACCTGGGAGTGTCAGAGGTGTACCTAGGAGTGTCAGAGGCACAAGGGAGTGTCAGAGGTGTACCTGGGAGCCAGAGGCAACTGGGAGTGCCTGAGGTGTACCTGGGAGAGATGGATGTGTACCTGGGAGTGTCAGAGGTTTACCAGGAAATGTCAGGGTGTAACTGGGAGCACGGAGGTGTAATGGGAGTGTCGGAGGAGTAACTGGGAGCGTCTGAGGTGTACCTGGGAGTGTCAGGAGGTGTACCTGGGATTGTCAGAGGTGTACCTGGGAGTGTCAGAGGTGTACCTGGGACTGTCTGGGGGTGTTCTGGGATTGTCTGGAGGTGCACCTGGGAGTGTCAGAGTTGTACCTGGGAGGTCAGAGGGGTGTACCTGGGAATGCCAGAGGTACCTGGGGAGAGCTGGGTGGTGTACCTGGGAGCATCAGGTGTGTACCAGGAGTGTCAGGAGGAGAACCTTGGGAGGTCAGCAGTGTACCTGGGAGTGCTCAGAGGTGTACCTGGGAGCAAGTCAGAGGTGTACCTGGGAGTATCGGAGGTGTACGTGGAGTATCGGAGGCACCTGGGAGGCCAGAGGTGTACCTGGGAGTGTCAGAGGTGTACCTGAGAGCATCAGGAGGTGTATCTGGGGAATGCTCAGGGGTGTACCTGGAAGTGTCAGGGGGTATACTCAGGAGTGTCAGATGTGTACCTGGAGTGTCTGGAGGTGCACCAGTGAGTGTCAGGAGGTGTACCTGGGAGTGTGAGGGGACTACCTGGGAGTGTTCTTGAGGTGTACCTGGGAGTGTCTGAGGTGTACTGGGAGTGTCAGAGGTGTACCTGGGAGTGTCTGAGGTACCTGAAAAGCCTGAGGCACCTGGAAGCGTTCTGGAGGTGCACATGGAGCAAGTCAGAGGTGTACCTGCCAGCAAGCCGGGGCGGTGTACCTGGGAGTGTCAGCAAAATTTAGAGTGGAAGAGGCACACCTGGAGCATCAGAGGGTGTGTACCTGGGAGGATAGGCAGGCATCTGGTAGTGTCAGAGGTGTACCTGGAGTGCCAGAGGTGCAACCTGGGAGTGTCAGAGGTGCACCTGGGAGTGTCAGATGTGCAGTTGGGAGTGTCTGTGTATCTGGGAGGATGGACGGTACCTGGGAGAGTCAGAGGTGTACCAGGAATGTCAGGGGTGTAACTGGGAGGCCTGGAGGTGTACCTGGGAGTGTCGGAGGAGTACCTGGGAGTGTCAGAGGTGCAACTGGGAGTGTCTGAGGTGTACCTGGGAGTGTCTGAGGTGTACCTGGGAGTGTCTGAGATGTACCTGGGAGTGTCAGAGTTGTACCTGGGAGTGTCAGAGGTGTACCTGGGAATGCCAGAGGTGTACCTGGGAGAGTCAGTGGTGTACCTGGGAGTGTCAGGTGTGTACCAGGGAGTGTCAGAGGAGTACCTGGGAGTGTCAGCAGTGTACCTGGGAGTGTCAGAGGTGTACCTGGGAGTGTCAGAGGTGTACCTGGGAGTGTCAGAGGAGTACCTGGGAGCATCAGAGGAGTACCTCAGAGTATCAGAGGTGTACCTGGGTGTGTCTGGGGTGTATCTGGGAGTGTCAGAGGTGTACCTGGGAGTGTCAGGGGTGTACCTGGGAGTGTCAGTGGTGTACCTGGGAGTGTCAGAGGTGTTTCTGGGTGTGTCAGAGGGGTACCTGGCAGTTTCAGGGGTGTACCTGGGATTTTCAGTGGTGTACCTGGAAGTGTCTGAGTGTACCTGGGAGTGTCTGAGGTGTAGCTGGGAGTGTCTGAGGTGTACATGGAGTGTCAGAGGTGTACCTGGCAGTGTCAGGGGGGTACCTGGAGTGTCAGAGGAGCACCTGGGAGTGTCATGGTGTACCTGGGAGCAATCAGAGGTGTACCTGGGAGTGTCAGAGGTGTACCTGGGAGTGTCAGAGGAGTTCCTGGAGCGTCGGAGGAGTACCGGAGTGTCAGAGGTGTACCTGGGAGTGTCTGAGGTGATCTGGGAGTGTCAGGAGGTGTACCTGGGAGCAAGAGGTGAACCAGGGAGTGTCAGAGAAGTACCTGGGAGTTCAGAGGTACCTGGGAGTATCTGAGGTGTACCTGGGAGTATCGGTGGTGACCTGGGAGTGTCAGAGGTGTACCTGGGAGTATCGGGAGGTGTACCTGGGAGATCGGGAGGAGGTACCTGGGAGTGTGAGGGGGACTACCTGGGAGTGTCTGAGGTGTACCTGGGAGTTCTGAGGTGTACCTGGAGTGTCAGGAGGTGTACCTGGGAGTGTCTGAGGTGTACCTGGAGTGTCTGGAGGTGCACCTGGAAGTGTCTGGAGGTGCACATGGAGTGTCAGAGGTGTACCTGGCAGTGTCAGCGGTGTACTAGAGCAAGCCGAAGCAAATTTAGGGAGTGGAAGAGGCACACCTGGGAGTATCAGAGGTGTTCCCTGGGAGTGTTAGAGGTGTACCCGGAGTGTCAGAGGTGTACCTGGAGTGCCAGAGGTGTACCTGGGAGTGTCAGAGGTACCCAGAGCAAGTCAGAGTGCAGTTGGGAGTGTCTGAGGTGGGAGTGATGGACGTACCTGGGAGTGTCAGAGGTACCTGAGCAGAGGTGTACCTGGGAGGTCAGAGGTGTACCTGGGAGTGTCAGAGGTGTACCTGGGAGTGTCAGATGTGCAATGGGAGTGTCTGAGGTGTACCTGGGAGTGATGGACGTACCTGGGAGTGTCAGAGGTGTACCTGGGAATGTCAAGGGTGTAACTGGGAGGTCGGAGGTGTAACTGGGAGTGTCGGAGGAGCACCTGGGAGTGTCAGAGGTGCAACTGGGAGTGTCTGAGGTGTACCTGGGAGTGTCTGAGGTGTACCTGGGAGTGTCTGATGTACCTGAGAAGTCAGAGTGGTACCTGAGTCAGAGGTGTACCTGGGAATGCCAGAGGTGTACCTGGGAGAGTCAGTGGTGTACCTGAGGAGTGTCAGGTGTACCATGGAGTGTCAGAGGAGTACCTGGGAGGTCAAGCAGTGTACCTGGGAGGCAGAGGTGTACCTGGGAGTGTCAGAGGTGTACCTGGGAGTGTCAGAGGAGTACCTGGGAGCATCAGAGGAGTACCTCAGAGCATCAGAGGTGTACCTGGGTGTCTGGGGTGTATCTGGGAGTGTCAGAGGTGTACCTGGGAGTCAGTGTACCTGGGAGTGCTCGGTGGTGTACCTGGGAGTGTCAGAGGTGTGGTGTCAGAGGGGTACCTGGCAAGCCAGGGTGTACTGGGATTTTCAGTGGTGTACCTGGAAGTGTCTGGAGGTACCTGGGAGTGTCTGAGGTGTAGCTGGGAGTGTCTGAGGTGTACATGGAGTGTCAGAGGTGTACCTGGCAGTAGTCATGGGTACCTGGGAGGCCAGAGAGTACCTTGGAGTGTCAGAGGGTACCTGGGAGTGTCAGAGGTACCTGGGAGGTTGAAGGTACCTGGGAGTGTCAGAGGAGTTCCTGGGAGTGTGAGAGATTTCAGGAGTGTCAGAGGTGCACCTGGGAGTGTCAGAGTGAATCTAGGAGGTCAGAGGTACCTGGGAATGCAGAGGAGCACCTGGGAGTGTCAGAGGTGTACTTGGGTAGTCAGAGGTACCTGAGTCGAGGTGTACCTGGGAGTGTCAGAGGTGTACCTGGGAGCTCAGAGGTGTACCTGGGAGCGTCAGAGGAGTACCTTGGAGTGTCAAAGGTGTGACCTGGAGGGTCTGAGGTGTACCTGGGAGTATCAGAGGTGTACCTGGGAGTGTAGGAGGAACCAGGAGTGTCAGGAGAAGCAACCTGGGAGTGCTCGGAGGTGTACCTGGGAGCATCGGAGGTGTACCTGGGAGTATCGGAGGTGTACCTGGGAGTGTCGGAGGAGTACCTGGGAGTGTCAGAGGTGTACCTGGGAGTGTCAAGGTGTACCTGGGAGTGTCAGAGGTGTACCTGGGAGGTCAGAGGTGCAACTGGGAGTGTCAGAGGTGTACCTGGGAGTGTCTGAGGTACCTGGGAGTGTCTGAGGTGCACCTGGGAGGTCAGAGATGTACCTGGGAGTGTCAGAGGTGTACCTGGGAATGCCAGGAGGTGTACCTGGAGAGTCAGTGGTGTACCTTGAGAAGGTCAGATGAGGCACCAGGGAGGCAGAGGAGTACCTGGGAGTGTCAGCAGTGTACCTGGGAGTGTCAGAGGTGTACCTGGGAGGTTGCGGAGGTGTCACCTGGGAGTGTCGGAGGTACTGGGAGTATCGGAGGTGTACCTGGAGTCAGAGGTATACCTGGGAGTATCAGAGGTACCTGGGAGTATCAAAGGTGTACCTGGGAATGTCAGTACCTGGAAGTGTCAGAGCATACCAGGGAGTGTCAGATGTGTACCTGGGAGTGTCCGAGGTGTACCTGGGAGTGTCAGAGGTGTACCTGGGAGTGTCAGGGGTGTACCTGGGAGTGTCTGGAGGTGTACCTGGGAGTGTCCTGAGGTGTACCCATGAGTGTCAGAGGTGCACCACAGTGTCAGCGGTGCACCTGGGAGGAAGCAGGTGTACCTGGGAGCAGCAGTGTACCTGGGAGCAAGTCAGGAGGTACCTGGAGATGTCTGAGGTGTACCTGAGTGTCTGAGGTGCACCTGAAGTGTCAGAGGTGTGACCTGGGAGGTCAGAGGTGTACCTGGGAGGCCAGGCGTGTACCTGGAGCACAGGGCGGTACCTGGGAGTGTCAGAGGCACCTGGGAGTGTCTGAGGTGTACCTGGGAGTGTCTGAGGCACCTGGGAGGCCAGAGTTGACCTGGGAGTGTCAGAGGTGTACCGGAATGCCAGAGGTACCTGGAGAGTCAGTGGGTACCTGGGAGTGTCAGGTGGTACCAGGGAGGTCAGGAGAAGTACCTGGGAGAGTCAGCAGTGTAGTTAACACGCAATCTGAACGAAGCACACTGAG
>NW_024712796.1:0-11708 GCF_018991925.1 Homarus americanus
GTGTGAAATATAGTAGAGACTTGGACTGCTTTTATTGTCCTGGTGGCCCAGAGGTAGCATACCCCGGTCACAATTATAAGATCGTGGATTTGAATCCTGGTGGGGTGAGGTGTTGATTATATGTAGAAATCCGCGTGCTTTATTGGGCTAATGAAATATATATGGATCCTCGTGTTTCGAAGCCGCATTTGGTAAAACGTTGCTCTGATCACCTGAGCGGCACGGGTGGACCCCATTAAAGGTTCACGGCGCCATAAGCTCGTTGAACAGGCTTTGTGTGAAATATAGGAGAGTCTAAGACTGCTTTTATTGTCCTGGTGGCCCAGAGGTAGCATTCCCCGGTCACAATTATAAGAGTCGTGTGTTCAAATCCTGGTGGGGTGAGGTGTTGATTATATGTACAAGTCCGCGTGCTTTATTGGGCTAATGAAATATATATGGATACTCGTGTTTCGAAGCCGCATTTGGTAAAACGTTGCTCTGATCACCTAAGCGGCACGGGCGGTACCCATTAGAGGTTCACGGCGCCATAAGCTCGTTGAACAGGCTTTGTGTGAAATATAGCAGAGTCTGGGGCTGCCTTTTATTGTCCTAGTATTGAGGTAGCATTCCCGGTCTAATTATAAGATCGTGGGTTCAAATCCTGGTGGGGTAGTGTTGATTATATGTAGAAGTCTGCGTGCTTTATTAGGCTAATGAAATATATATGGATCCTCGTGTTTCGAAGCCGCATTTGGTAAAACGTTGCTCTGATCACCTAAGCGGCACGGGTGGTACCCTATAGTGGTTCACAGCACTATAAGCTCGTTGAACAGGCTTTGTGTGAAATATAGCAGAGTCTAGGACTGCTTTTATTGTTCCTGGTGGCCCAGAGGTAGCGTCTCCCGGTCACAATTATAAGATCGTGGGTTCAAATCCTGGTGGGATGAGGTGTTGATTATATGTAGAACTCCGTGTGCTTTATTGGGCTAATGAAATATATATGGATCCTCGTGTTTCGAAGCCGCATTTGGAAAAACGTTGCTCTGATCACTTAAGCGGCACGGGTGGTCCCCATTAGAGGTTCACGGCGCCAAAAGCTCGTTGAACAGGCTTTGTGTGAAACATAGCAGAGTTTAGGACTGCTTTTAGTGTCCTGGTGGCCCAGAGGTAGCGTTCCCCGGTCACAATTATAAGATCGTGGGTTTGAATCCTGGTGGGGTGAAATTATTGATTATATGTAGAAGTCCGAGTGCTTTATTGGGCTAATAAATATATATGGATACTCATTTCAATGGATATGGTAAAACGTTATCTGATCACCCTAAGGGGAAAATTGGTCCCCATTAAATTCCGCAGTATATAAAGATTAGATTGAACAGGCTTTGTGTGAAATATAGTAGAGTCTAGGACTGCTTTTATTGTCCTGGTGGCCCAGAGTTAGCATACCCCGGTCACAATTATAAGATCGTGAGTTTGAATCCTGGTGGGGTGAGGTGTTGATTATATGTAGAAGTCCGAGTGCTTTATTGGGCTAATGAAATATATTTGGATCCTCGTGTTTCGAAGCCGCATTTGGAAAAACGTTGCTCTGATCACCTAAGCAGCACGGGTGGTCCCCATTAGAGGTTCACGGCGCCATAAGCTCGTTGAACAGGATTTGTGTGAAATTTAGCAGAGTGTAGGACTGCTTTTATTGCCGTGGTGGCCCAGAGGTAGCGTTCCCCGGTCACAATTATAAGATCGTGGGTTCAAATCCTGGTGGGGTGAGGTTTTGATTATATGTAGAAGTCCGCGTGCTATATTGGGCGATTGAAATATATATGGATCCTCGAGTTTCCAAGCCAGATTTGGTAAAACGTTGCTCTGATAACCTAAGCGGCACTGCTAGTCCCAATAAGAGTTTCACGGCGCCATAAGCTCATTCAACAGGCTTTGTGTGAAATATAACAGTCTAGGACTGCTTTTAGTTTCCTGGTGGTTCAGAGGCACCGTTCCCCGGTCACAGTTATAAGATCATGGGTTCAAATCCTGGTGGGGTGAGGTGTTGATTATGTGTTAAGGTCCGCGTGCTTTATTGGGCTAATGAAATATATATGGATCCTCGTGTTTCGAAGCCGCATTTGGTAAAACGTTGCTCTGAACACCTAAGCGGCACAGGTGGTCCCCATTAGAGGTTCACGGCGCCATAAGCTCGTTTAACAGGCTTTGTGTGAAATATAGCAGAGTCTCGGATTGCTTTTA
The DNA here is from genome assembly GCF_018991925.1 of Homarus americanus. Taxonomy (NCBI): domain Eukaryota; kingdom Metazoa; phylum Arthropoda; class Malacostraca; order Decapoda; family Nephropidae; genus Homarus; species Homarus americanus. Next base: position 2,224 of record NW_024712796.1, read on the forward strand.
TTGTCCTAGTGGCCCAGAGGTAGCATTCCCCGGTCACAATTATAAGATCGTGGGTTCGAATCCTGGTGGGGTGAGGTGTTGATTATATGTAGAAGTCTGCGTGCTTTATTGGGCTAATGAAATATATATGGATCCTCGTGTTTCGAAGCCGGTTTTGGTAAAACGTTGCTCTGATCACCTAAGCGGCACGGGTGGTCCCCTATAGTGGTTCACAGCGCCATAATCTCGTTGAAAAGGCTTTGTGTGAAATATAGCAGAGTCTAGGGCTGCTTTTATTGTCATAGTGGCCCAGAGGTAGCATTCCCCGGTCACAATTATAAGATCGTGGGTTCAAATCCTGGTGGGGTGAGGTGTTGATTATATGTAGAAGTCTGAGTGCTTTATTGGGCTAATGAAATATATATGGATCATCGTGTTTCGAAGCCGGTTTTGGTAAAACGTTTCTCTGATCACCTAAGAGGCACAGGTGGTCCCCATTAGTGGTTCATGGAGCCATAAGGTCGTTGAACAGGCTTTGTGTGAAATATAGCAGAGTCTAGGACTGCTTTTATTGGCCTGGTGGCCCAGAGGTAGCATTCCCCGGTCACAATTATAAGATCGTGGGTTCAAATCCTGGTGGGGTGAGGTGTTGATTATATGAAGAAGTCCGCGTGCTTTATTGGGCTAATGAAATATATATGGATCCTCGTGTTTCGAAGCCGCATTTGGTAAAACGTTGCTCTGATCACCTAAGCGGCACGGGTGGTCCCCTATAGTGGTTCACAGCGCCATAAGCTGGTTGAAAAGGCTTTGTGTGAAATATAGCACAGTCTAGGGCTGCTTTTATTGTCCTAGTGGCCCAGAGGTAGCATTCCCCGGTCACAATTATAAGATCGTGGGTTCAAATCCTGGTGGGGTGAGGTGTTGATTATATGTAGAAGTCTGCGTGCTTTATTAGGCTAATGAAATATATATGGATCCTCGTGTTTCGAAGCCGGTTTTGGTAAAACGTTGCTCTGATCACCTAAGAGGCACAGGTGGTCCCCATTAGTGGTTCATGGAGCCATAAGGTCGTTGAACAGGCTTTGTGTGAAATATAGTAGAGACTTGGACTGCTTTTATTGTCCTGGTGGCCCAGAGGTAGCATACCCAGGTCACAATTATAAGATCGTGGATTTGAATCCTGGTGGGGTGAGGTGTTGATTATATGTAGAAGTCCGCGTGCTTTATTGGGCTAATGAAATATATATGGATCCTCGTGTTTCGAAGCCGCACTTGGTAAAACGTTGCTCTGATCACCTGAGCGGCACGGGTGGTTCCCATTAAAGGTTCACGGCGCCATAAGCTCGTTGAACAGGCTTTGTGTGAAATATAGGAGAGTCTAGGACTGCTTTTATTGTCCTGGTGGCCCAGAGGTAGCATTCTCCGGTCACAATTATAAGAGTCGTGTGTTCAAATCCTGGTGGGGTGAGGTGTTGATTATATGTACAAGTCCGCGTGCTTTATTGGGCTAATGAAATATATATGGATCCTCGTGTTTCGAAGCCGCATTTGGTAAAACGTTGCTCTGATCACCTAAGCGGCACGGGCGGTACCCATTAGAGGTTCACGGCGCCATAAGCTCGTTGAACAGGCTTTGTGTGAAATATAGCAGAGTCTAGGGCTGCTTTTATTGTCCTAGTGGCCCAGAGGTAGCATTCCCCGGTCACAATTATAAGATCGTGGGTTCAAATCCTGGTGGGGTGAGGTGTTGATTATATGTAGAAGTCTGCGTGCTTTATTAGGCTAATGAAATATATATGGATCCTCGTGTTTCGAAGCCGCATTTGGTAAAACGTTGCTCTGATCACCTAAGCGGTACGGGTGGTACCCTATAGTGGTTCACAGCACCATAAGCTCGTTGAACAGGCTTTGTGTAAAATATAGCAGAGTCTAGGACTGCTTTTATTGTCCTAGTGGCCCAGAGGTATCATTCCCCGGTCACAATTATAAGATCGTGGGTTCCAATCCTGGTGGGGTGAGGTGTTGATTATGTGTAGAAGTCTGTGTGCTTTATTGGGCTAATGAAATATATATGGATCCAAGTGTTTTGAAGTCGGATTTTGTAAAACGTTGCTCTGATCACCTAAGCGGCACAGGTGGTCCCCATTAGAGGTTCATGGAGCCATAAGGTCGTTGAACAGGCTTTGTGTGAAATATAGTAGAGACTTTGACTGCTTTTATTGTCCTGGTGGCCCAGAGGTAGCATACCCCGGTCACAATTATAAGATTGTGGGTTTGAATCCTGGTGGGGTGAGGTGTTGATTATATGTAGAAGTCCGCGTGCTTTATTGGGCTAATGAAATATATATGGATCCTCGTGTTTCGAAGCCGCTTTTGGTAAAACGTTGCTCTGATCACCTAAGCGGCACGGGTGGTCCCCATTAGAGGTTCACGGCGCCATAAGCACGTTGAACAGGCTTTGTGTGAAATGTAGAAGAGTCTAGGACTGCTTTAATTGTCCTGGTGGCCCAGAGGTAGCATTCCCCGGTCACAATTATAAGATCGTGGGATCAAATCCTGGTGGGATGAGGTGGTGATTATATGTACAAGTCCGCGTGCTTTATTGGGCTAATGAAATATATATGGATCCTCGTGTTTCGAAGCCGCATATGGTAAAACGTTGCTCTGATCACCTAAGCGGCACGGGTGGTCCTCATTAAAGGTTCACGGCGCCATAAGCTCGTTGAACAGGCTTTGTGTGAAATATAGCAGAGTCTAGGAATGCTTTTAGTGTTCTGGTGGCCCAGAGGTAGCGATCCCCGGTCACAATTAGAAGATCGTGGGTTCGAATCCTGGTGGGGTGATGTGTTGATTATATGAAGAAGTCCGTGTGCTTTATTGGGCTAGTGAAATATATATGGATCCTCGTGTTTCGAAGCCGCATTTGGTAAAACGTTGCTCTGATCACCTAAGCGACACAGGTGGTCCCCATTAGAGGTTCATGGAGCCATAAGGTCGTTGAACAGGCTTTGTGTGAAATATAGTAGAGACTTTGACTGCTTTTATTGTCCTGGTGGCCCAGAGGTAGCATACCCCGGCTACAATTAGAAGATCGTTGGTTCGAATCCTGGTGGGGTGAGGTGTTGATTATATGAAGAAGTCCGCGTGCTTTATTGGGCTAATGAAATATATATGGATCATCGTGTTTCGAAGCCGCATTTGGTAAAACGTTGCTCTGATCACATAAGCAGCACGGGTGGTCCTCATTAGAGGTTTACAGTGCCTTAAGCTCGTTGAACAGGCTTTGTGTGAAATATAGCAGAGTCTAGGACTGCTTTTATTGTTCCTGGTGGCCCAGAGGTAGCGTCTCCCGGTCACAATTATAAGATCGTGGGTTCAAATCCTGGTGGGATGAGGTGTTGATTATATGTAGAACTCCGCGTGCTTTATTGGGCTAATGAAATATATATGGATCCTCGTGTTTCGAAGCCGCATTTGGAAAAACGTTGCTCTGATCACTTAAGCGGCACGGGTGGTCCCCATTAGAGGTTCACGGCGCCAAAAGCTCGTTGAACAGGCTTTGTGTGAAACATAGCAGAGTCTAGGACTGCTTTTAGTGTCCTGGTGGCCCAGAGGTAGCGTTCCCCGGTCAAAATTATAAGATCGTGGGTTTTGGTTGAATCTGGTAGGGGTGAGTATTGATTATATGTAAGTCCGGAGAGTGCTTTATTGGGCTAATAGAAATATATATGGATTTGTGTTTTAAGCGGATATGGTAAAACGTTGCTCTGATCTCACCTAAGGGAAGGTAATTTATTGAATTCGGCATATAAGGTAGATTGAACAGGCTTTGTGTGAAATATAGTAGAGTCTAGAGACTGCTTTTTATTGTCTGGTGGCCCAGAATGCAATTATAGATCGTGGGTTTGAATCTGTGGTAAGGGTGAGGTGTTGATTATGTAAGTCGCGTGCTTTATTGGGCTAATGAAATATATGGATCCTCGTGTTTGAAGCCGCATTTGGTAAAACGTTGCTCTGGTACCTAAAGCGGCTGAGTGGTCCCCAGTAGAGGTTCCATGACGCCATAAGCTCGTTTAACAGGCTTTGTGTGTAAATATGTAGAGTCTAGGACTGCTTTTATTGTCCTGGTGGCCAGTAGCATTCCCCGGTCACAATTATAAGATCGTGGGTTCGAATCCTGGTGGGGTGAGGTGTTGATTATATGTAGAAGTCTGCGTGCTTTATTGGGCTAATGAAATATATATGGATTCTCGTGTTTCGAAGCCGGTTTTGGTAAAACGTTGCTCTGATCACCTAAGCGGCACGGGTGGTCCCCTATAGTGGTTCACAGCGCCATAAGCTCGTTGAAAAGGCTTTGTGTGAAATATAGCAGAGTCTAGGGCTGCTTTTATTGTCCTAGTGGCCCAGAGGTAGCATTTCCCGGTCAAAATTATAAGATCGTGGGTTCAAATCCTGGTGGGGTGAGGTGTTGATTATATGTAGAAGTCTGAGTGCTTTATTGGGCTAATGAAATATATATGGATCCTCGTGTTTCGAAGCCGGTTTTGTTAAAACGTTGCTCTGATCACCTAAGCGGCACAGGTGGTCCCCATTAGTGGGTCATGGAGCCATAAGGTCGTTGAACAGGCTTTGTGTGAAATATAGTAGAGACTTGGACTGCTTTTATTGTCCTGGTATGGCCCAGAGGTAGCATACCCGGTCTGATATAAGATAATAGGTTTGAATCCTGGTGGGGTGGTGTTGATTATATGTAGAAGTCCGCGTGCTTTATTAGATAATGAAATATATATGGATCCTCGTTCGAAGCATTTGGTAAAAGTGCTCTCTGATCACCCTAAAGCGTGCTGGTGGTCCCTATAGTGGTTCTGGCATAAGCTCGTTGAACAGGCTTTGTGTGAAATATAGCAGAGTCTAGGAATGCTTTTTGTGTCCTGGTGGCCCAGAGGTAGCGTTCCCCGTCACAATTAGAAGATCGTGGGTTCGAATCCTAGTGGGGTGAGGTGTTGATTATATGAAGTAGTCCGCGTGCTTTATTGGGCGAATGAAATATATATGGATCCTCGTGTTTCGAAGCCGGATTTGGTAAAACGTTGCTCTGATCACCTAAGCGGCACGGGTGGTCCCCATTAGAGGTTCACGGCGCAATAAGCTCGTTGAACAGGCTTTGTGTGAAATATAGCAGAGTCTAGGACTGCTTTTATTGTCCTGGTTGCCCAGAGGTAGCGTTCCCCGGTCACAATTAGAAGATCGTGGGTTCGAATCCTGGTGGGGTGAGGTGTTGATTATATGAAGAAATCCGCGTGCTTTATTGGGTTAATGAAATAATATGGATCCTCGTGTTTCGAAGCCGGATTTGGTAAAACGTTGCTCTGATCACCTAAGCGGCACAGGTGGTCCTCATTAGAGGTTTACGGCGCCTTAAGCTCATTGAACAGGCTTTGTGTGAAATATAGCAGAGTCTAGGACTGCTTTTATTGTTCCTGGTGGCCCAGAGGTAGCATCCCCCGGTCACAATTATAAGATCGTGGGTTCAAATCCTGGTGGGATGAGGTGTTGATTATATGTAGAACTCCGCGTGCTTTATTGGGCTAATGAAATATATATGGATCCTCGTGTTTCGAAGCCGCATTTGGAAAAACGTTGTTCTGATCACTTAAGCGGCATGGGTGGTCCCCATTAGAGGTTCACGGCACCAAAAGCTCGTTGAACAGGCTTTGTGTGAAACATAACAGAGTCTAGGACTGCTTTTAGTGTCCTGGTGGCCCAGAGGTAGCGTTCCCCGGTCACAATTATAAGATCGTGGGTTTGAATCCTGGTGGGGTGAGGTATTGATTATATGTAGAAGTCCGAGTGCTTTATTGGGCTAATGAAATATATATGGATACTCGTGTTTCCAAGCCGGATATGGTAAAACGTTGCTCTGATCACCTAAGGGGGAAGGGTGGTTCCCATTAGAGATTCACAGCGCCATAAGGTCGTTGAACAGGCTTTGTGTGAAATATAGTAGAGTCTAGGACTGCTTTTATTGTCCTGGTGGCCCAGAGGTAGCATACCCCGGTCACAATTATAAGATCGTGGGTTTGAATCCTGGTGGGGTGAGGTGTTGATTATATGGAGAAGTCCGAGTGCTTTATTGGGCTAATGAAATATATTTGGATCCTCGTGTTTCGAAGCCGCATTTGGAAAAACGTTGCTCTGATCACCTAAGCAGCACGGGTGGTCCCCATTAGAGGTTCACGGCGCCATAAGCTCGTTGAACAGGATTTGTGTGAATTTTAGCAGAGTGTAGGACTACTTTTATTGTCCTGGTGGCCCAGAGGTAGCGTTCCCCGGTCACAATTATAAGATCGTGGGTTCAAATCCTGGTGGGGTGAGGTTTTGATTATATGTAGAAGTCAGCGTGCTTTATTGGGCGATTGAAATATATATGGATCCTCGAGTTTCCAAGCCAGATTTGGTAAAACGTTGCTCTGATAACCTAAGCGGCACTGCTGGTCCCAATAAGAGGTTCACGGCGCCATAAGCTCATTCAACATGCTTTGTGTGAAATATAACAGTCTAGGACTGCTTTTAGTTTCCTGGTGGTTCAGAGGCACCGTTCCCCGGTCACAGTTATAAGATCATGGGTTCAAATCCTGGTGGGGTGAGGTGTTGATTATGTGTTAAGGTCCGCGTGCTTTATTGGGCTAATGAAATATATATGGATCCTCGTGTTTCGAAGCGGCATTTGGTAAAACGTTGCTCTGAACACCTAAGCGGCACGGGTGGTCCCCATTAGAGGTTCACGGCGCCATAAGCTCGTTTAACAGGCTTTGTGTGAAATATAGCAGAGTCTAGGATTGCTTTTATTGTCCTGGTGGCCCAGAGGTAGCATTCCCCGGTCACAATTATTAGATCGTGGGTTCGAATCCTGGTGGGGTGAGGTGTTGATTATATGTAGAAGTCTGCGTGCTTTATTGGGCTAATGAAATATATATGGATCCTCGTGTTTCGAAGCCGGTTTTGGTAAAACGTTGCTCTGATCACCTAAGCGGCACGGGTGGTCCCCTATAGTGGTTCACAGCGCCATAAGCTCGTTGAAAAGGCTTTGTGTGAAATATAGCAGAGTCTAGGGCTGCTTTTATTGTCCTAGTGGCCCAGAGGAAGCATTACCCGGTCACAATTATAAGATCGTGGGTTCAAATCCTGGTGGGGTGAGGTGTTGATTATATGTAGAAGTCCGCGTGCTTTAATGGGCTAATGAAATATATATGGATCCTCGTATTTCGAAGCCGCATTTGGTAAAACGTTGCTCTGATCAACTAAGCATTACGGGTGGTCCCCATTAGAGGTTTACGGCGCCATAAGCTCGTTGAACAGGCTTTGTGTGAAATATAGCAGAGTCTAGGAATGCTTTTAGTGTCCTGGTGGCCCAGAGGTAGCATTCCCCGGTCACAATTATAAGATCGTGGGTTCAAATCCTGGTGGGGTGAAGTGTTGATTATATGTAGAAGTCCGCATGCTTTATTGGGCTAATGAAATATATATGGATCCTCGTGTTTCGAAGCGGGATTTGGTAAAACGTTGCTCTGATCACACCTAAAAAAGCGATGCGAATTGGTCCCCTATAGTAGTTCTGGCGCCATAAAGCTCGTTGAACAGGCTTTGTGTGAAATATAGCAGAAGTCTAGGACTGCTGTGTCCTGGTGGCCCAAGTGGCGTTCCCCCCGTCTGATTAGAAGATCGTGGGTTCAAATCCTGGTGGGGTGAGGTGTTGATTATATGAAGAGTCGGGTGCCTTTTTTGGGCTAATGAAATATATATGGATCCTCGTGTTTCGAAGCCGCATTTGGTAAAACGTTGCTCTGATCACCTAAGCGGCACGGGTGGTCCTCATTAGAGTTTTACGGCGCCTTAAGCTCGTTGAACAGGTTTTGTGTAAAATATAGCAGAGTCTAGGACTGCTTTTATTGTTCCTCGTGGCCCAGAGGTAGCGTCCCCCGGTCACAATTATAAGATCGGGGGTTCAAATCCTGGTGGGATGAGGTGTTGATTATATGTAGAACTCCACGTGCTTTATTGGGCTAATGAAATATATATGGATCCTTGTGTTTCGAAGCCGCATTTGGTAAAACGTTGCTCTGATCACCTAAGCGGCACGGGTGGTCCCCTATAGTGGTTCACAGCGCCATATGCTCGTTGAACAGGCTTTGTGTGAAATATAGCAGAGTCTAGGACTGCTTTTATTGTCCTAGTGGCCCAGAGGTAGCATTCACCGGTAACAATTATAAGATCGTGGGTTCAAATCCTGGTGGGGTGAGATGTTGATTATATGTAGAAGTCTGCGTGCTTTATTGGGCTAATGAAATATATATGGATCCTCGTGTTTTGAAGCCGGATTTGGTAAAACGTTGCTCTGATCACCTAAGCGGCACAGGTGGTCCCCATTAGTGGTTCATGGAGCCATAAGGTCGTTGAACAGGCATTGTGTGAAATATAGTAGAGACTTGGACTGCTTTTATTGTCCTGGTGGCCCAGAGGTAGCATACCCCGGTCACAATTATAAGATCGTGGGTTTGAATCCTGGTGGGGTGAGTGTTGATTATATGTAGAAGTCCGCGTGCTTTATTGGGCTAATGAAATATAAATGGATCCTCGTGTTTCGAAGCCGCATTTGGTAAAACGTTGCTCCTGATCACCTAAGCAGCGGAGGTCTGGCTGAGGTTCTGGTAGCCATAAGCACCGTTGAACAGGAGTTTGTCAATGAAATATAGCAGAGTGTAGGACTCGCTTTTTATTGTCCTGGAGGGCCCAGAGGTGGCGTTCCCCAGTCACAATTATAAGATCGTGGGTTCAAATCTGGTGGGGTGAGGTTTGATTATATGTAGAAGTCCGCGTACTTTATTGGGCTAATGAAATATATATGGATCCTCGTGTTTCCAAGCCGGATTTGGTAAAACGTTGCTCTGATCACCTAAGCGGCACGGGTGGTCCCCATTAGAGGTTCATGGCGCCATAAGGTCGTTGAACAGGCTTTGTGTGAAATATAGTAGAGTCTAGGACTGCTTTTATTGTCCTGGTGGCCCAGAAATAGCATACCCCAGTCACAATTATAAGATCGTGAGTTTGAATCCTGGTGGGGGTGAGGTTTTGATTATATGTAGAAGTCCGAGTGCTTTATTGGGCTAATGAAATATATATGGATACTCGTGTTTCCAAGCTGGATATGGTAAAACGTTGCTCTGATCACCTAAGGTGCAAGGGTGGTCCCCATTAGAGGTTCACGGCGCCATAAGCTCATTCAACAGGCTTTGTGTGAAATATAACAATCTAGGACTGCTTTAAGTTTCCTAGTGGTTCAGAGGCACCGTTCCCCGGTCACAGTTATAAGATCATGGGTTCAAATCCTGGTGGGGTGAGGTGTTGATTATATGTAGAAGTCCGCGTGCTTTATTGGGCTAATGAAATATATATGGATCCTCGTGTTTCAAAGCCGCATTTGGTAAAGCGTTGCTCTGATCACC
>NW_024712797.1:0-23008 GCF_018991925.1 Homarus americanus
ACAAGAACAACACAAATAAATTAAGTATAAGTAACAAGTGACGAGTGTCACTCAAAGCATGTGGACTGTATGACAGGAGGACTGAACTAACTCCGTCAGTTGGTGGGTCCTATATATAAGGTCGGCTCCCGCCACGTGACCCGCCAGTGGGTCGTTTAACGATGCAGATGGTCGTTAGAGAACAAAGAATACTGGTTACAATACAAAATGGGTTTGAACAAATAATAACAGTTAAAACCTTAACAGCACAGGGTTAAGGTGACTAGATTATATAATAGTAAATACAACACATCATTACAGGTATAATATGGAACATGGAAGCATGTTATATAAAAAAAATAGAAAAATACGACACGGTCGTAACAACACACACACATAAACCATAAATATGTTATATGGAACATAAATATAACTTCCAAAATCACTCTCATATACTTCCTAACCGCGGCCTGACGAAATAGTACACCTGTAACGTTCTGTCAGGGCTCAGGTCGAGGCTCCTCCTTACTGATCATCTATACGTGTGTGTGTGTGTGTGTGTGAGATGTTTCCTAGTATGTAATAAAAAGGCGGGGATCCGCTTTTGAATTTTGCCACATACAGCGGCTAGTTTATTGTGCACCCATATTCATCCCGTGAACGGTAGCGTAGGCAGATTATAGTTAAACAGTACAAGTCAGAATATTATGGAACTGAATGTTAAAAACAATGTATTTCCAAAAAATTATTTGTTTAGTTCTGTAGAGTACATCGCCCTCTCCCTCAACCTGCCATTATTCAATAAATTATTTGTTCCCTCGTTCTAACAAGAGATACACGATAACATATCCTATTTGAAGATAAAAATACACTGTCCAGGAAGAGTCATAACAAACTTGGGGGTTATGTGAGAGAGAGAGAGAGAGAGAGAGAGAAACAATACCTTCTACAGTACAGTTATATAGTATGACCACCATGACCCCCGGAGATCTGTACCTCTTGGCTCCTGACCTCTGTTGACCTTGTGTATACTCACCCAGTTGACCTTTCCTGCCCTATCGCCCATTCCTCCTACAGTTAAGGGCTGGGGGGCCGAGGGGGGGGGCGGAGGGGAATGGTTCTGTAAGCATAGTTGAGGTTAGGTTAGGTTAGGTTCAAATGAGTGATAGATCAGGTCCCATGGTTAGTTTATCTCTCTCTCTCTCTCTCTCTCTCTCTCTAACACATATATATCCCTATTCTGTTAAATCGTGTGGTTATTTATATTTACTCACTGTAGATATTCCGGGAGAGAGAAAGAGAGAGAGAGAGAGATGTAGATTGAGAGAATGATATTATTGAGAGAGTAGACGAGGGAAATAGACTGGAGAGAGAGAGAGAGAGAGAGAGAGAGAGAGAGAGAAATGTGAATTAGTGTTTACTCCCACTCATAAGTATAGTATAAGTCAACTTATATTATACAGGGTCTCCAGTCCACATTAAAATGAAAACAACTTTGTAAAACCTTATAAACTTTTGATTGAATGATAACAGATTAATATCCACACACACACATTATAGTCAGTCTCTTCGAGTTTCATTTGGTGTATGGGTATATATCGTTTGGGTATAAGGTATAAGGCATCATTCGGGAGAGGTCAGGTCAGGTCAAAGTAAAGGTAAGGTCAGGGTAGGTGATCTCAGTGGCCAGGAAACGTGAATTTTTAAGTTGGGATGAATATTTTTTTTGGGGGGGAGGAGGGAGGGGAGGGGGGGGAGGGGAGGGGGGGAAGCGAGTATGATTTTATATGATAGTGATGAAGGAAGGAATAGAGGGAGAGATGGAGAGGAATTATGAAGGAGGGAAGGTTGAAGGAAAGATGAGAATAGGAAAAGGAAGGGAGGAAGGAGACAGGGAAAATTGAAAAACTGATAAAGATGATGGAAGGGTGAAAATAAAGAGGATGGCGAGGAAAGAAAGAAGGATAGAGGGAAGGAAAGAAAGAAAGATAGAGGGAAGGAAAGAAATCACGAAAATTTTAAATGAAGAAATGAAGACGAAAATCAACAAAAAAATTAAATAAAAGAAGAAATATTCAAGAGAGAAGAAAGAAGAGAAATTGCTGGATTGACAAACACGACAGCCACACGGACACGACGACAAGAGATTATGTTAATTTGAGAAAAACTTGGTGGTTGTGACGTGTCTGTCTGTCGCTTCCTGTTGGTGTAGGATGATAATAAGCTGATTAGATCTCTCTCTCTCTCTCTCTCTCTCTCTCTCTCTCTCTCTCTCTCTCATATCTACTTCAGGAGACGTGTGTGTGTGTGTGTGTGTGTGTGTGTACGTTGGCGACACACGGTGTAATTGTCAGCTTGCTCGCCTCGCAAGCGAATGAACCCGGGTTCCATTTCCGGGCAGGGTGAGACCATGAGCAAGTTCCTTTGCGTCATTTACCTCTATCTACCCAACAGTAATTGGGGACCTGGATGTTAATCGATTCGCGCGTCGTGTTACGGGGTAATGGTTAGCCAGTGCAGTTGGCCACGGACTATTCCTTGACACTGGGTCACTCAGCTCATTAACTCAGGGTGTGGTTGTTGTGTTGGCGACAGCTTCAACACCTTAAACAAATTCACGCCTAGGTGGCCCTTGGGCCTGGCCATTCTCATTACAGGAGGGGCAACCATTATAATAAAAAGAAAAAAAAACGATCATCAACTTCAGGTACACCAAACATCCTTGTAAAAAAATCCTGATTGAATAATTTCCTCAGTAACATACAAGTGAACCAAACTTGGGTACTACACAACTACAGTATCACTCAATGACTTATTTTACACTATATCTACTACCACTTAACATTTCTATATCAGTTCAACAACCATCACTAAACCTTGTTCCATTTTATTTAAAGTTCGTTAATCAATAAGAGGAATTATTATCACAACACAAGCATTCATTAATCAGTCTCCATTGTGAATCATTTTGCTGGGGTGTGTGGGAGGATTACGCTGGATAATAACCTTAGTGTTTTGTATATCCAGAAGAATCTTAACTCCAGCTTACTCCAACTAATAACTAACCTAATCTAACACAACCTAACGTAATCTAATCTAACCTAACCTGAAAAATCTCCACGACAACTTACTCCAACTAATAACTAACCAAACATAAGCTAACATAATTACAGACAGACACACAGACACACACACACACACACACACACACATAAACCATAAATATGTTATATGGAACATAAATATAACTTCCAAAGTCACTCTCATATACTTCCTAACCGCGGCCTGACGAAATAGTACACCTGTAACGTTCTGTCAGGGCTCAGGTCGAGGCTCCTCCTTACTGATCATCTATACGTGTGTGTGTGTGAGTGTGAGATGTTTCCTAGTATGTAATAAAAAAGGCGGGGATCCGCTTTTGAATTTTGCCACATACAGCGGCTAGTTTATTGTGCACCCATATTCATCCCGTGAACGGTAGCGTAGGCAGATTATAGTTAAACAGTAGAAGTCAGAATATTATGGAACTGAATGTTAAAAACAATGTATTTCCAAAAAATTATTTGTTTAGTTCTGTACAGTACATCGCCCTCTCCCTCAACCTGCCATTATTCAATAAATTATTTGTTCCCTCGTTCTAACAAGAGATACACGATAACATATCCTATTTGAAGATAAAAATACACTGTCCAGGAAGAGTCATAACAAACTTGGGGGTTATCTGAGAGAGAGAGAGAGAGAGAGAGAGAGAGAGACAATACCTTCTACAGTACAGTTATATAGTATGACCACCATGACCCACGGAGATCTGTACCTCTTGGCTCCTGACCTCTGTTGACCTTGTGTATACTCACCCAGTTGACCTTTCCTGCCCTATCGCCCATTCCTCCTACAGTCAAGGGCTGGGGGGCCGAGGGGGGGGGGACGGAGGGGAATGGTTCTGTAAGCATAGTTGAGGTTAGGTTAGGTTAGGTTCAAATGAGTGATAGATCAGGTCCCATGGTTAGTTTATCTCTCTCTCTCTCTCTCTCTCTCTCTAACACATATATATCCCTATTCTGTAAAATCGTGTGGTTATTTATATTTACTCACTGTTGATATTCCGGGAGAGAGAAAGAGAGAGAGAGAGAGATGTAGATTGAGAGAAAGATATTATTGAGAGAGTAGACGAGGGAAATAGACTGGAGAGAGAGAGAGAGAGAGAGAGAGATGTGAATTAGTGTTTACTCCCACTCATAAGTATAGTATTAGTCAACTTATATTATACAGGGTCTCCAGTCCACATAAAAATGAAAACAACTTTGTAAAACCTTATAAACTTTTGATTGAATGATAACAGATTAATATCCACACACACACATTATAGTCAGTCTCTTCGAGTTTCATTTGGTGTATGGGTATATATCGTTTGGGTATAAGGTATAAGGCATCATTCGGGAGAGGTCAGGTCAGGTCAAAGTAAAGGTAAGGTCAGGGTAGGTGATCTCAGTGGCCAGGAAACGTGAATTTTTAAGTTGGGATGAATATTTTTTTTTGGGGGGGGAGGAGGGAGGGGGGAAGCGAGTATGATTTTATATGATGGTGATGAAGGAAGGAATAGAGGGAGAGATGGAGAGGAATTATGAAGGAGGGAAGGTTGAAGGAAAGATGAGAATAGGAAAAGGAAGGGAGGAAGGAGACAGGGAAAATTGAAAAACTGATAAAGATGATGGAAGGGTGAAAATAAAGAGGATGGCGAGGAAAGAAAGAAGGATAGAGGGAAGGAAAGAAAGAAGGATATGAGGGAAGGAAAGAAATCGCGAAAATTTTAAATGAAGAAATGAAGACGAAAATCAACAAAAAAATTAAATAAAAGAAGAAATAATCAAGAGAGAAGAAAGAAGAGAAATTGCTGGATTGACAAACACGACAGCCACACGGACACGACGACAAGAGATTATGTTAATTTGAGAAAAACTTGGTGGTTGTGACGTGTCTGTCTGTCGCTTCCTGTTGGTGTAGGATGATAATAAGCTGATTAGATCTCTCTCTCTCTCTCTCTCTCTCTCTCTCTCTCTCTCTCTCTCTCTCATATCTACGTCAGGAGACGTGTGTGTGTGTGTGTGTGTGTGTGTGTGTGTGTGTGTACACGTTGGCAACACAAGGTGTAATTGTCAGCTTGCTCGCCTCGCAAGCGAATGAACCCGGGTTCCATTTCCGGGCAGGGTGAGACCATGAGCAAGTTCCTTTGCGTCATTTACCTCTATCTACCCAACAGTAATTGGGGACCTGGATGTTAATCGATTCGCGCGTAGTGTTACGGGGTAATGGTTAGCCAGTGCAGTTGGCCACGGACTATTCCTTGACACTGGGTCACTCAGCTCATTAACTCAGGGTGTGGTTGTTGTGTTGGCGACAGCTTCAACACCTTAAACAAATTCACGCCTAGGTGGCCCTTGGGCCTGGCCATTCTCATTACAGGAGGGGCAACCATTATAATAAAAAGAAAAAAAAACGATCATCAACTTCAGGTACACCAAACATCCTTGTAAAAAAATCCTGATTGAATAATTTCCTCAGTAACATACAAGTGAACCAAACTTGGGTACTACACAACTACAGTATCACTCAATGACTTATTTTACACCATCTCCTGCACTTAACATTTCTATATCAGCTCAGCAGCCATACTCAACCTTGTTCCATTTATTTAAAGTTCGTTAATCAATAGAGAATTATTATCACACTTACAAGCATTCATTAGTAATCCTCCCATTGAATCATTTTGCTGGGGTGTGTGGGAGGATTACGCTGGATAATAACTTTAGTGTTTTGTATATCCAGAAGAATCTTAACTCCAGCTTACTCCAACTAATAACTAACCTAATCTAACACAACCTAACCTCATCTAATCTAACCTAACCTGACAAATCTCCACGACAACTTACTCCAACTAATAACTAACCAAACATAAGCTAACATAATTACAGACAGACAGACAGACAGACAGACACACACACACACACACACACACACACACACACACACACACATAAACCATAAATATGTTATATGGAACATAAATATAACTTCCAAAATCACTCTCATATACTTCCTAACCGCGGCCTGACGAAATAGTACACCTGTAACGTTCTGTCAGGGCTCAGGTCGAGGCTCCTCCTTACTGATCATCTATACGTGTGTGTGAGATGTTTCCTAGTATGTAATAAAAAAGGCGGGGATCCGCTTTTGAATTTTGCCACATACAGCGGCTAGTTTATTGTGCACCCATATTCATCCCGTGAACGGTAGCGTAGGCAGATTATAGTTAAACAGTAGAAGTCAGAATATTATGGCACTGAATGTTAAAAACAATGTATTTCAAAAAATTATTTGTTTAGTTCTGTACAGTACATCGCCCTCTCCCTCAACCTGCCATTATTCAATAAATTATTTGTTCCCTCGTTCTAACAAGAGATACACGATAACATATCCTATTTGAAGATAAAAATACACTGTCCAGGAAGAGTCATAACAAACTTGGGGGTTATCTGAGAGAGAGAGAGAGAGAGAGAGAGAGAGAAACAATACCTTCTACAGTACAGTTATATACTATGACCACCATGACCCACGGAGATCTGTACTTCTTGGCTCCTGACCTCTGTTGACCTTGTGTATACTCACCCAGTTGACCTTTCCTGCCCTATCTCGCCCATTCCTCCTACAGTCAAGGGCTGGGGGGCCGAGGGGGGGGGACTTAGGGGAATGGTTCTGTAAGCATAGTTGAGGTTAGGTTAGGTTAGGTTCAAATGAGTGATAGATCAGGTCCCATGGTTAGTTTATCTCTCTCTCTCTCTCTCTAACACATATATATCCCTATTCTGTAAAATCGTGTGGTTATTTATATTTACTCACTGTTGATATTCTGGGAGAGAGAAAGAGAGAGAGAGAGAGAGCTGTAGATTGAGAGAATGATATTATTGAGAGAGTAGACGAGGGAAATAGACTGGAGAGAGAGAGAGAGAGAGAGAGAGAGATGTGAATTAGTGTTTACTCCCACTCATAAGTATAGTATTAGTCAACTTATATTATACAGGGTCTCCAGTCCACATTAAAATGAAAACAACTTTGTAAAACCTTATAAACTTTTGATTGAATGATAACAGATTAATATCCACACACACACATTATAGTCAGTCTCTTCGAGTTTCATTTGGTGTATGGGTATATATCGTTTGGGTATAAGGTATAAGGCATCATTCGGGAGAGGTCAGGTCAGGTCAGGTCAGGTCAAAATAAAGGTAAGGTCAGGGTAGGTGATCTCAGTGGCCAGGAAACGTGAATTTTTAAGTTGGGATGAATATTTTTTTTTTTTTGGGGGGGAGGAGGGAGGGGGAAAGCGAGTATGATTTTATATGATGGTGATGAAGGAAGGAATAGAGGGAGAGATGGAGAGGAATTATGAAGGAGGGAAGGTTGAAGGAAAGATGAGAATAGGAAAAGGAAGGGAGGAAGGAGACAGGGAAAATTGAAAAACTGATAAAGATGATGGAAGGGTGAAAATAAAGAGGATGGCGAGGAAAGAAAGAAGGATAGAGGGAAGGAAAGAATGAAGGATAGAGGGAAGGAAAGAAAGAAGGATAGAGGGAAGGAAAAAAATCACGAAAATTTTAAATGAAGAAATGAAGACGAAAATCAACAAAAAAATTAAATAAAAGAAGAAATAATCATGAGAGAAGAAAGAAGAGAAATTGCTGGATTGACAAACACGACAGCCACACGGACACGACGACAGGAGATTATGTTAATTTGAGAAAAACTTGGTGGTTGTGATGTGTCTGTCTGTCTGTCTGTCGCTTCCTGTTGGTGTAGAATGATAATACGCTGCTTAGATCTCTCTCTCTCTCTCTCTCTCTCATATCTACTTCAGGAGACGTACGTGTGTGGGTGTGTGTGTGTGTGTGTGTGTGTGCGTGTGTGTACGTTGGCGACACACGGTGTAATTGTCAGCTTGCTCGCCTCGCAAGCGAATGAACCCGGGTTCCATTTCCGGGCAGGGTGAGACCATGAGCAAGTTCCTTTGCGTCATTTACCTCTATCTACCCAACAGAAATTGGGGACCTGGATGTTAATCGATTCGCGCGTCGTGTTACGGGGTAATGGTTAGCCAGTGCAGTTGGCCACGGACTATTCCTTGACACTGGGTCACTCAGCTCATTAACTCAGGGTGTGGTTGTTGTGTTGGCGACAGCTTCAACACCTTAAACAAATTCACGCCTAGGTGGCCCTTGGGCCTGGCCATTCTCATTACAGGAGGGGCAACCATTATAATAAAAAAAAAAAAAAACGATCATCAACTTCAGGTACACCAATCATCCTTGTAAAAAAATCCTGATTGAATAATTTCCTCAGTAACATACAAGTGAACCAAACTTGGGTACTACACAATTACAGTATCACTTAATGACTTATTTTACACTATATCTACTACCACTTAACATTTCTATATCAGTTCAACAACCATCACTCAACCTTGTTCCATTTTATTTAAAGTTCGTTAATCAATAAGAGGAATTATTATCACAACACAAGCATTCATTAATCAGTCTCCATTGTGAATCATTTTGCTGGGGTGTGTGGGAGGATTACGCTGGATAATAACTTTAGTGTTTTGTATATCCAGAAGAATCTTAACTCCAGCTTACTCCAACTCATAACTAACCTAATCTAACACAACCTAACCTAATCTAATCTAACCTAACCTGAAAAATCTCCACGACAACTTATTCCAACTAATAACTAACCAAACATAAGCTAACATAATTACAGACACACACACACACACACACACCCATAAACATAAATATAACTTCCAAAATCACTCTCATATACTTCCTCACCGCGGCCTGACG
Organism: Homarus americanus; assembly: GCF_018991925.1. Taxonomy (NCBI): domain Eukaryota; kingdom Metazoa; phylum Arthropoda; class Malacostraca; order Decapoda; family Nephropidae; genus Homarus; species Homarus americanus. Next base: position 8,871 of record NW_024712797.1, read on the forward strand.
AAATAGTACACCTGTAACGTTCTGTCAGGGCTCAGGTCGAGGCTCCTCCTTACTGATCATCTATACGAGTGTGTGAGTGTGAGATGTTTCCTAGTATGTAATAAAAAAAAAAAAAAAAAAAAAAAAAAAAAAAAAAAAAAAAAAAAAAAAAAAAAAAAAAAAAAAAAAAAAAAAAAGGCGGGGATCCGCTTTTGAATTTTGCCACATACAGCGGCTAGTTTATTGTGCACCCATATTCATCCCGTGAACGGTAGCGTAGGCAGATTATAGTTAAACAGTAGAAGTCAGAATATTATGGCACTGAATGTTAAAAACAATGTATTTTCAAAACATTATTTGTTTATTTTTGTACAGTACATCGCCCTCTCCCTCAACCTGCCATTATTCAATAAATTATTTGTTCTCTCGTTCTAACAAGAGATACACGATAACATATCCTATTTGAAGATAAAAATACACTGTCCAGGAAGAGTCATAACAAACTTGGGGGTTATCTGAGAGAGAGAGAGAGAGAGAGAGAGAGAAACAATACCTTCTACAGTACAGTTATATAGTATGACCACCATGACCCACGGAGATCTGTACCTCTTGGCTCCTGACCTCTGTTGACCTTGTGTATACTCACCCAGTTGACCTTTCCTGCCCTATCTCGCCCATTCCTCCTACAGTTAAGGGCTGGGGGGCCGAGGGGGGGGAAGGAGGGGAATGGTTCTGTAAGCATAGTTGAGGTTAGGTTAGGTTAGGTTCAAATGAGTGATAGATCAGGTCCCATGGTTAGTTTATCTCTCTCTCTCTAACACATATATATCCCTATTCTGTAAAATCGTGTGGTTATTTATATTTACTCACTGTTGATATTCCGGGAGAGAGAAAGAGAGAGAGAGAGAGAGAGATGTAGATTGAGAGAAAGATATTATTGAGAGAGTAGACGAGGGAAATAGACTGGAGAGAGAGAGAGAGAGAGAGGTGAATTAGTGTTTACTCCCACTCATAAATATAGTATTAGTCAACTTATATTATACAGGGTCTCCAGTCCACATTAAAATGAAAACAACTTTGTAAAACCTTATAAACTTTTGATTGAATGATAACAGATTAATATCCACACACACACATTATAGTCAGTCTCTTCGAGTTTCATTTGGTGTAAGGGTATATATCGTTTGGGTATAAGGTATAAGGCATCATTCGGGAGAGGTCAGGTCAGGTCAAAGTAAAGGTAAGGTCAGGATAGGTGATCTCAGTGGCCAGGAAACGTGAATTTTTAAGTTGGGATGAATATTTTTTTTTGGGGGGGGTAGGGGGAAGCGAGTATGATTTTATATGATGGTGATGAAGGAAGGAATAGAGGGAAGTTCACGGGTGACGCAAGTATCCTCTTTAATCGACGGACACATGACAACCGATGTGCAGATACTACACGACCCAACCCCCTCCGACCGACTGTCAACAAACACAGCGCCCTGATGGTATTCGTAATGGAAGTGATAATGAAAAAAATATTTTATTTGTTTTGTTTTTTAATCTCAATTTCGTTATTCCATGCAGTTCATTTTTAATCAATATATGTTTGTGGAATTCTAAATACGGTATATTGTTAGCAACACAAACAATAGCATTCATTAAAATATATACGGTTCATAGGAAAACCAGGTAGGGTATTCATGAATTTTAAGGAGTAGCTAGCCTAATTTCTATCACGCTTCTTGCTGAACATAGTTTTACGTGATGGAATGGATAAACATGAATTTTAAAGAATGAAAATAAAAATAATCCAAATGAATAACAAATAAATAAAATATTGTAATATGTGGAGGCCCCCAGATTGTGGAGGCCCCTGGGCAGCTGCCCACTTTGCCCAATCCTGAATCCGCTCCTGAACAGTGCTTCAGATAAACTCTGGCAATTTCACTTCAGCTAAAATTCCTTCAAACAAATTACACACTTGGAGATGTTCGGGGTACTTGGTTCTAACTACAGGAGCGAACATAAACACCTGTAGAGTTCTGTAGGTTCTATTCAACGGAAATATACAAGGGTGAGCTTACAAGCCCAAGTAGTCCTTACACTCCTATAGGGGTCAACTGACCTCTCTCTGACCTCTCAGGCGACATGTGGTAAGTGGTACATTAGCAGCTTCCAGGTATCGCCAGGCACATTTATCTAAAGCCCCGTCCACACGATCGAGCACTGCCTGACGGGTACTCGCTTAATGCCTGTTGTTCTGGCAAAATTGACGGGCAAACCAACGGAGTGCCCGTGGTCAAGCGAAATCACCAGATAAGGCCGTCTGCCTGGTGGTTTGACCGTTTGCTGCCGGGTCCATTCTCATGTAGTTAGTGAAGTCTTTCTCATGTTCACCTTGAAGTTCACGTAAAATCGCGGCATGACTTCCCTTAACTTTTCGTTGAGATAACCATTCCTTGCACCATTCCATTTTCTGTTTTTTCTTCTTTTTGCACACTGTAGCAATTATTATACACAGCGCTATAGTCTTCGATTTAACTGTCCTGCGACACACCATGGTGATCGTACCGCAGCAGCTACTGCCGACCACCTACTAGCTTTAGCGTGTGGTGACATGAAACAGGGGCTTTGCCACACGCTACTGACTGGAAAAGTAATGTATATATATAGAGTACATATATGGTATACATACAACATACATAATATACATACACCTCCCCCTCCCCCCCCATACGCTCATAGCAAAGCCTTGAGCGGACCTTTTCCTGTGGATCACACCCGAATGCCTTCACACACCCTGTGACCCTCACACACTCTGTGGCCCTTAGACACCCTGTGGCCCTCGCACACCCTATAGCCCCACGCGCTCTGTGTGGCACCTCATACACACTAACACTCATACACCCTGTGGCCCTTACACATCCTGTGTGAGGGCCACCAGGTGTTAGAGGGCCACCGGGTATGTGAGAGACACCGGATGCGTGAGGACCACCGGGTGTGTGTGAGGACCAGAGGGTTATGTGAGGTCCACAGGGTTATGTGAGGCCCATAGGGTTATGTGAGGCCCACAGGGTTATGTGAGGCCCATAGGGTTATGTGAGGCCCACAGGGTTATGTGAGGCCCATCGGGTTATGTGAGGCCCACAGGGTGTGTGAAGGCAACAGGGTTTGTGAGGGCCACAGGGTGTGCTAAGGTCACAGCGTGTGTGAGGGCCACGGTTTGTGAGAGGGCCACAGGGTATGTGAAGGCAACAGGGTATGTGAGGGCCAGAGGATATGTGAGGGCTATAGGGTGTGTAAGGGCCATCGGGCGTCTAAGGGCCAGAGGGCATGTTAGGCCCACAGGGTGTGTGAGGGCCACAGGATATGTGTGGGCCACAGGTTGTGCCAACATTACAGGGTGATTGAGGGCCACAGGGTGTGTGATTGTCACAGGGTGTGTGAAGGTCGCAGGGCGTGTGAAGGTCACAGGGTGTGTGAAGGCAACAAATTGTGTGAGGGCCACAGGGTGTGTGAAGGCCTCAGGGTATATGAGGGCCACAGGGCATGTGTGGGCCACAGGGTGTGTGAGGGGTCACAGGGTGTGTGAAGGCAACAGATTGTGTGAGGGCCACAGGGTGTGTGAGGGTCACAACATGTGTCAGGGCCACAGGGTGTGTGAGTGCCATATTTGTGTAAGGGTTATAGGGTATGTGAGGACTACAGGGTGTGTGAGGGCTACAGATTGTGTGAGGACCACAGATTGTGTGAGGGCCATGGAGTGTGAGAGGGCCACAGGATGTGTGAGGCCATATCATTTGTAAGGGCCAGAGGGTGTGTGGGAGCCAGAGGGTGTGTGGGAGCCAGAGGGTGTGTGGGTGCCAGAGGGTGTAACGGCCATTATTCGCCCGGATCAAGGTGTGTGGCGTTTACAAATAGGTCTCACCTGACCAGTACACTCAGGCTTAAGCCACAGTCACCTCCAGCTTATGTAAACCGACAATAACCACAGACGTCTTTTATTATATACAAACTTGCAAAGTACAATGTGTTCATGAATGCCTCACCAAGGACCTTCTCGTGCGTTCAAATACTGAAATTGAAATTGAAATATTTTATAGACAATAAAACTATTACATCAAAAGGATTATACAGTATACTACTCCCACCCTCACCTATACCATCCCTTTCTGGGGCTTACAAAAAGTTATAAATATTATAAGAACACATGAATTATTTTACACCAATAAAATAGTTCATTTTGACATGAACGCTGTACTACATCAATAGAACAGATAATTTAATCTTATACAATTTAAAGGTCATCATAACCTTGAAGCAAAATTTTTATACAATGAAAAAATAATAATTTGTCCATAATTTTCAGTAATATTTGTATCCCAATCATAGTCTCATTATAACAGTATCAACAGATGGTAAGTTAGTCCCGTAAGTTACATTGGTGTTTTGTAACACATACAAATAATGCTGAAAACTCTCGCTACACATGACAATCACTTCTCTTTCAAATACCGAGAGAGGAACTTAATGGTTTGTGTGGTAAGGTTGGCCACCTCTTAAGAGACACTGGGCTGATTGATTGTGGTAATTACATCCCTGGCGACGCAACAGCGTAGGTTATATTTCGCCGAATTAAATTTAATGTTTAAAGGACTAAAATAAAATATTGCAAGTTAAAAACATAATAAATAAAATAGAACTTTCATAAAATCCATTTAAACGTTAATAAATAACACTCACAGCTTGTGTCGAAGGCCGGCTTCCTCCACATAGGAGGAAGCCGGCTGCTCACTAGGCTCCTCACTACTTATCACAACAAATATTTTTCGAAAGTTTGTTATTCGAGAAGTTTATTTTCCTTAATGATCTGAAGTGTCTATGATTTTCGAATCAATGACCATCCGAAACTTTTTCAAACAAATTAAATCATTCGATGAAAGAACTTTCGAACAAAGATAACTAATGTTGGAAATATATCACAACCAAGAATGATGATCTCACAAATTTTCTCAAAGCAGAAGATATGAAGCTAACGTATGGTAACGAAACATACCGTAATGATCTTTGGGAAATTTCGGTAAGGTTAGGTTAGTTTTGGTAGCTTCGTATCATCAATTAATGATTGGTTTTGGACTCTTGGAGTTCAGTCGTGGTACTATTTTTAACATTACTTTCCCTAAACCGAGACACTACTCAGTGCCGCGCGACACCTTGGGGCGGTGCATGGACGCTCACCGCTCTCTGTGACTTTATTAATTGTATTGGTAATTTAATGCAGCGCGTTATATGATGAATTTACACGCTGTGATCACACACAGAAGACCTCCTGGGAAAAAAGTTGGATACATATGGTGAAGTGTTTACTAAGTGTCTTAACGGTGAAGGAAAGTGGCAGGACACCGGGTGCACAACGCCTTCTTGAGGAGTCAGGTAAGACGCTGTTGTTGTGTTTTAAAGGAACAATAAAAAATCTTGTATCTTTAATGGGAAAAATTTCCTCAACTTGGTGTTAAGGCTGGAACACACTCGTTAAATATTAGCCTTTTCGTTTTCCCTTGTTCGTGTTAAGAATAAAAACTGTGTGTTCCGCTCGGACCGCCATCTTGGACCGCCAGTTCGCGTTCCTCCTCCCCGTTTATTTCTTTTCTTCTGTATTATCGTTTCGGTCATCCAGCGAATTTGCGGATTTTAAATTCCCAACGTTATGTTGGGTGAGGGTAGGATTTAATCAGGGTTTTTCGATGGTTTTGGGGTATTATTTTACTTTCGCACATAGCGTGGGTGCGTTCATAGTATAAGCTTGTTTGGTATATATTACTAAAATTATCTTTGTATTTGGCATAATACCCAGAGTTTATTGATTGGTTGAGCATGTATGCATGTTATTTAGAGTAACTCGGCAACAATTTTGATCTGATAATTGTGTGATTTTGTTTCTTTACGTTTATAATTGAAAATGGACTACTAAATGTTTAAAATGATTGAACTTAAACTTTTGGGTGGGATTTTGGGGAAATGTCATGTAGGCGTCCGTGTTTTTGGTGAAGATCAGTTGAAGGTCAAGGGGATGCGATATATAAATTGTGATCATAGATACAATCGAAATAAAAAACTAAGAATAATTCGGACTAAATTGGCAAGTTATATCATAATTAAGAGTTGCTGTCAATGTGGGGCGTTTTTTAAGAATACATTAACCCAGTTCCGCCCGGTGTTGTGCCCCAGGAGTAACTCACCCAATACTGGTGCAGTTTCTAGACAGGTTAGCGTAGACACGAGCCTGCAGCTGGAGCGGAGGTCTTACTCGGTGCCACAGAACCTCCGCCTTGGTGATATTAGTTTCCTCCTGTGACTTCGGTAATCCATCTTCAGTGTCCGGTTATACCCTTCTTGTGACCCGTTATACCTCTTCCTGTGTCCGGTTATACCCCCTCATGTGACCCGTTATACCCCCTCCTGTATCGGGTTATACCCCCTCATGTGACCTGTTATACCTCCTCCTGTGCCTCGGTTATAACCCAACTATGAGCGGCAGTAACCATGAGTGTTATCATTACATTACAGAAAAGGTGATAGTGATAATAACTTTCCCTGGCGCAATGTTGCAGGTATATATACGGTTTTAAATACCATGTGACCCAAACGTTCACTTGCAATAATTCTGAAAAACTATTTTTAGTTCGTATATTGGAAACAAATATATTTATGATATTACTGTGGAGGAGAGAATTCGTGGGGTGGGAGGGAGGGGGTGTGGGTGGGGGGAGGGAGGGGGTGGTGGGGGAGGGGAGGGGGTGTGGGTGGTGACTGTGATGTGGTATATGTCTGTCTGTGTCTTTCTATCTGTCTTATTTTATCTATTTTTTTCTGTATCTTTCTGCTGTCTATTCATGTCTTCTCTCTCTCTCTCTCTCTCTCTCTCATTTTCACATTATATCATCATATTACAACGTGTTCACTGTTAAAAGGGTCTGGATTCCAGGCGATTGGCGAGATAATCCTGGAATTGGCTATATAATCCAGGAAATGGCGAGATAATCCTGGAATTGGTGGACAGGAGCTTCCCAACGCGCCAGGAATCCTCCATGATATGTACGGTCCTTAACCTACCTAAGACTCAATAACTACCTTCACTTGTGTTACCGTTGTGTTGCTGTTGAAATGATTACCTAGAAGGGAGTCTCTGTTTCCCTCGATTACAAAACAGTTAACGGAGTCAGGATAAACATTTAGGTTATGACTCGAGTTTTTACTGTTAACGAGAAGCTGAGAGAGATTAAGCTAATCCAGGGATATAAAGGGATTAACGATATGAGAAAGAGAGACAGACAGACAGACAGACAGACAGACAGACAGACAGACAGACAGACACAGACACACATACAGAGACACACAAAGAAAGACAGGTGTAAGACATAGACATTTATACATTACTCAATATTTATAGTTAGCCATAAAAAAAACGAAGATTTATGACCCCAATAAGGTAAGTGGTAACGAAGTCTTGAGAGACAGCGAGACAATTAGAGTCTTCGTAAAAATAAGTGATGTTCTCGGTAATTAGTGAACATGAAGGTCTCGTTACGCCTTTTATTACTGCTCAGAATTACCCGCTTAAGCACCCAGGTAATTGTAAGATAAATTAACTAGATGAAGGAAAAGTTTCATTATTTTCTTATTATTATTTTCTGTAAGTTTTGTTTAGATAATAATAATAAAAATAATAAGCCAGTCCATTTTGTCATTCTAAATAAACTATATTTTATTTACGAGTTTCATAAAGATAACAAAATAAGTTCTAGTCGACAGTAATCCTAGAGAGAGAGAGAGAGAGAGAGAGAGAGAGAGAGAGAGAGAGAGAGAGTCGTACATATAATCGCTACAGAATTAAGGAGGAGTAACGCTATTGCATGTTTTCAAGTCTCGTGGTAGTATATAATGTCTTGAACTGTATACATAAAGTCAGCATCATCTCTTTTAATGTCATGGAGCTGTGATTGTCTGTTACCTGCCGACACACGCGTTTAAACCTGATGGATCATGTACCCACAGGAGGCAGGATGGAACAGGATGGAAAGGGTGGGAGAGGAGGAGGTATCGTGCTTCCCCATCTCTCGCTGACAACTGATTCATAAGCCAGTCATACGCCCTCAGCTCTCTTCATTTTACCGGTCTCATTTGAATATAAATTGTGCCCGTGTGTGAGGCAGAGGGTAGTGGTAGAGTGTGTGTGTGTGTGTGTGTGTGTGTGTGTGACAGAAAAACACTCACTTAAACTCTACAGTATTTTTATAGATGTATTAAGTAAAGACACAAGAATAAACAAAGAAAATTATCAGATTAAGATGAAAATCGTAATATTTTCCATTTCAGTCTAAGTCTTCGGTCGGTAATAACATAATTTTCCCTTAACAAGTAACTCCGTTTTCTTTTTCCTATGCCTCCTACATCTCTATTCCCCTCTCATGCTGCCTACGACCCTTGCTTCCTTTCATACTTCCCTCCCTCTCTCTTGTTTCTAAAATTTGTATTCCTCCACCTACTAATACACCCCCACCACCACCCACCTCTCCCACCAACCACTCTTCCCCCCTCCCCCACCCGCCCCCTACCACAGCTGTTAACCACTTGCAATATTCGTTGAGAAAAACTCTTTTTTTTATGGTGGGGGAACATTTTGCTATTTTGTTGTTCATTGACTGAGTATGGCCATAGTAATCTGGGGAAGACAGAGCAGACGGGGAATAAGATTGTTTTAAATAACATAAAAACAGATTAAATTCTACCATATATGAATTAGTTTCCAGTATTTTTTATCATGAAAGATTGTAAATAACAATTGGATTATTGACAAAGAAAAATATTGAAGTGTTTTAATGGTCTTGTGAAAGTTAAGGGGAATAGGTATGTATGTAGATGAAGATATGTTAATGAGTAGTTTTTGCTAGAGAACCTGAAAGAACATATAGAGAAATTATGTAGTTTAGTGACTTACATATTCAACTGGGTGTTGGCTCTCTTAACGGCGATACTGGTGCCAAAATGTACGCATGATTTTTCCTGTAGTGTCCGTGGGGATATACAAACATACAGACGGATTAAAAACAGGTATTTTATCGTTCCTGTAGGTGGTAAGGTAAAAAAAATAAACACTCGTAAGATGGTTAGCTGCTGAGGGAAAACTAAAAACAAACTTGGGTCAAAATACACTGAAACAAGACTAGTACAGGGAAGACGTCCAGGAAGCGAGGCGGAACAAGCTAAGGATGGACCCTGTTAATCCACGTAGTAGCCTTAACAGGGGATAGATTAAGGAAGGAAGGAAGGAAGGAGGTTTGAAGGATATATGAGATTAGGATGGGAGTGGTGGGTGAAGTGAAGGAGTGTGTGGTGAGAGGGTCTGGACAGGTCGGTAGGATAGATGGCCAAAGACTAACCGTGAATAACTGAGATGAACGAGCATGACAGTATGGCAAGATCCAGTGACAGCATGATAGAGTCGACCTCTGAGTGCAGTAGACGATCCCAGTGAGTACGGTATCTTAAGCTCTAGAGTACTATTTCATTGTACTCAAATAGCCTGATAAATAAGGTATCTAAACCCCTTTAGTACGATGCCAACCCCTGAGTACAGTGGAATAGTCCAATGAGTAAGGATAATTTTAATCCATTGAGTATGATAACTTAATCCATGGGCGATGACTGTGTTAATCCTATGAATATGTTATCTTAACCCAGTAAGTGCTAGATTAATTCATCGTTCTGAAGGGGTTAAGTCATCATCCTCAAGGGGTTAGTCACCGTTCTTAATAATAATAATAATAATAATAATAATATTATAAACGATTTAAACTATTCTTCTTCTTCCACTTGTTTACCTGAGTTATCTTTAGTGACTCTCTTATCTGTTATTCTTTTACATTTTTTCTTATTTCCTGACACTTATCATGATAATTACTTTAGAGAAAATGTGGCGTGCGTGTGTGCGTGTGTGTGTGTGTGTGTGTGTGTGTGTGTGTGTGTGTGTGTGTGTCCAGGACTTTACATCCTCACATAACTCATGTTTGAGGAGGAGGAAGATGAAGAAGAGGAGGAGGAGGACGAAGAAGAGGAAGAAGAGGAGGAGGAGGAAGAGGAGGAGGGACATAAATAACGAGAAGGAAAGTATAAATGACTGAGTGAGTGACCGTAGACAATACCAACATGATCAAGGGCTCGTACGAGTGACCGCGTACCTCACAAACCGCACTGACTGGACTATCTACACGTGTGAGTGACCAACTGGCCATGGAAGTAGGTGAGTGACTCCTTTAGTCAAGCAGAGGGAGAAGGGGAGGAAGATAAACAGTGATCAACAGCGAAAAACTTCATTGGTTCGATAGGTCCTCCTACAGCTATGAGGTCGGGGTTTAATGGCATCTGAAGGGAGCTGTGCTAATTGAGTGTTACTCTTTATTGGCTTTATAACCTGAGTCGGGCTTGTTGCGTACAAGATCCACTCGTATGTGGGTAAAGCTGGTCGCTGATTGGTTCATACACGACCGTGATGTCAACTTGTGTCCGTCCCACTCTCTGGTAAAGTAAAATTTTCTGTTAGGTTAGGTTAGATAGGCTACGATAGGTGTAGATTGATTAGTTAGTTGAGGTGTGGTGTCGAGTGGGTACGGCTCTTGTCTCTTGACCTGAGGGTCGCTAGTTCAATCCGTCATCCCACCACACACACACACTCAGCTTTTTCTCTCTCTCTCTCTCAGCATAGTTATTTTAGGAGAAATGACTGAGTGTAACCTAAAAAAAAAATCTAAATTATATGTGAATATCAGTTCTGAATTTTAACTTGTGTAGCTATGACGTTCTGAACTCACATAGTACCACTAGCAGTTATGGAAATCAATTAATTTTTCTCAAAGGTTTCATGGAACAACTTTTTTTTTCTCGGGTTTATTTAAAAATAATTCCTCGTGATATCTATTTTTCACATCAGTTTGTTTCAGTTTATTCTGATATATATTCGTATTTATTTTATTTTATTTTATATGCTATTTTTTATTATTTTTATATATATTTTGTCTTCAATTTTTATTCATTAATTTTTTCTCCGTCGGTTACTCACTATTTTTTATTATTTTTTCTTTATTTTTTTCTTTCCTGGTTATACATATTTTACATCTAATAATATCCTTCTACTCTTCATTCTTGGTTATTCACGTTATATTTACATTAATTTCCTTCCATTCTTTCATTTTTTCCTAGTTAAAGACGCGTTTTTTTCCCATTTACGTTTATCCAGTAATTTATTCATATCAAAGCTGTTTTTTCCCCAATTTGTACTTTTCTTCCTCACAAAACATTCTCAAACTTGTCCCCAGTTCATACAGTTATTTATGTCTGTATAATCTGCAATTTTCAACACATATTTCTTGCTAGTAAATCGTGAATGTTAAACGTCTTGTCAATTATTTTTTTTGCTTCAGTTAATGGTTTCCTAAAATGTATATATAATATCTATATTTTTTCATGGAGTCTTTTCCGTATATTTGGGTCATATACTCTCTCTCTCTTTCTCTCTCTCTCTCTCTCTCTCTCTCTCTCTCTCTCTCTCTCTCTCCACCCATGCAAGTACATAATTAATATTTTATACTGCAGCGTAGACCATAACTTACAAAACCATTGAAGCGTTGGAATGTAAAGTACAGGACATATATTGAACTTTCGTGTGTGAGCAGTTTAGAATGGGTCAATGTCATGAACGTGAGCACTGGTGTGTGTGTGTGTCTGTGTGTGTGTGTTTTGTGTGTGTGCGTGTGTGTTAGCGTTACTGGGTCACTCGGTTAACGTTAAAAGCTGTCAGTAAAAAAAAAAACGAAGAAAAACAGTGAACATTCAAACACTTTCTGGTAATATTCTCAGTGGTTATAATGAGAACCGGTCTTGAGTGAGAGAGAGAGAGAGAGAGATGCACAGGTAGACAGGAAGAGCAACATAGGTAGATATCAGAGAGAGAAAAAGAAAATACGAAGAAAGCAGTAAGAAGGGCGAAAGAAAAAATGAAAGAAAACAAAAGATTAACAAAATTAAACTCTCCAGGTGCTTGATCTGAGACAAATTGTTACAAACGCCATTAAATATGTGGGATTGGCTTACTCACATTAGGAACAATTCAATGAAACTTGGAACCTTCCCTTCCCTTTCCTCCCCCCCAAAAAAAAATCCCATATAAATCTGTTTTTCTATCTTTCTTTCTCTCTTTTTTTCTCATTTTTGTTCTTTTCCTCAGTTATTGTTTTTCTTTTCTCTGATTTTTCCTTCTCTATTTTTTCCTTCTTTCTCTCTATCTGTGTTTTTTTCTTCACTTTTTCTGCCTCTCCTCGTTCTTCTCCTTTCATCTTTTATTCTATTTCTCTCTTGTTTGTTTTTTATATTTCATTTTTACGACGTTCAATATTTTTCTCCCTTTCTTTTTATTCTTTCTCCTCTTCCCTCTATCTTGCGCCTGTTAATTTTGTTTTCTCTCCAGTTATCAATTCTCTAACTCATTTTTTGCCTCTTGTCTCCATCCTGTCTTCCTTCTCGTTCCACCAAATCTTCCTCCTCTTCCTCATACTGCTCTTGCCGCTGATCTTCCTCCTCCTCTTACATTTTCTGTTTCTCCTCCTGCTCCATCATCTGTTTCTCCCCCTCTTATTCTATCTTCCGTTTCTTCTCCTCCTCCGTACACAAGCCTCAACGCCTCCGTCAGCTGGTGGTAGGTCTCTGCAATTTCTCGTCCTGAAACACACGACAAATATCCACGGAGCCTCATCGTAGCGACCACCATTAGCGCCCTGAAGTCCCTCTCCCCCTCTCTAACCCTCTCCCTAGCCCTTTCCCCTCTCTAACACTCTCCCTAGCCCTCTCCCCTCTCCCCCATCAGTCTAGCCCTCAATACTAGCCCCTCTTACTTCCTCAGCACTCTCCATAACCCTCTCCAAAACCTCTCTATAGATATGACTTGTCCCTCTCTCCATCCTCACTCTAGCCCTTTCCCCAGCCCTTACTCTAACCCCTCTTCTCAGGCCTCACTTTCTCCTGTAGCCCTTCTCTCACTCCTCATTTTACCCCTTTTCCACGGCCCTGTTTCCCCTTCACTCAGCCCTTTCTTTCCCTTATCCCACTCACTTCCTTTCCTTAGTCCTTAACCCAGGTCGCCTCTCTCTCTCTCTCTCTCTCTCTCTCTCTCTCTCTCTCTCTCTCTTTACAGTTCCTCCAGCCCTTTTCACCCTTAACCTCTTCGTAGTCTTCTCCTCGCCCTCTCTGGGTCTTGCTAATCTCGACCTTTTGATAGATTTAAGAGTAAAGAATAACCCCTCTAACAGGCCTCGTGTCTAGTCGTTGTTTATTGAGTATTATGTAGATTCTGGTCGTGCGTAGTGAGGGTGGACATCAAACTACAATGGCACATCGACTTGGTTCACTTTCAGCTGACCGTCGCTCCTCTGTTCAAGGTTTTTTTTTTTTTTTTTACTTTACTAAACTATACGACGTAACCTAATGCAGCGTTTGACACGAGTTGTACATCATTATGTTCCCTCTATGTAAAGATAAAAGACTTATTTTAGCGGATTATTGCCGACCAGAGGTGTGCTGTGGCTGAGTAGATACAATTCTCGCTTCATATTCCTAGGATTATTGGCTTGCACTTAGTGGATTCCCAGTTCACCCATCTGTGAATTGGTACCTAACTTTGCATCTGGGGAAAGTGGGTGATTTTTAGTATACAGTGCCGGCCATGATGGTTCTTTCGTGCTAAAAAAAACGGGATTAGTTATTAGTGTGTTGTATCCGTGCTGTTATTTTTACCCCCAGTGAATATTTTGAACATAGAGAGAATAAGACAATAAATGAATATATAAAACACAATACACATATGAAGAAGAATCGTGAGTTGTGTGTTTAGTTCTCTCGTGTGTTCAGAGTCATGTAGCGTAGGAGACCGTCCAGTTGTACCCGGTAAAGTTCCCTTGTAAAGTTTAGGGCAAAGTTAAAAAATATTAAGTTAATAATTATGCTATTTATTTATATTTTACAGTGTGATTATTTATATGATAGTTCTTATTTACAGTCAAGTTTAAATTTAAAAAATATATATAAAAATGTATATAAATTATCACTTTATCGAAATTTTATCTAAA
>NW_024712798.1:0-18523 GCF_018991925.1 Homarus americanus
ATCTGATGCCACTTTAGATTTCCCGGTTACGTATTGCTTCGCTGCAGCTGTACTCAGGCCGTGTTTACATAGTCACTTAACTTACATGTCGAGAATCAGTCCAGAAGCTGTGAGTTGAAACGTTTGTATTGATTCTAAAAAAAAAAAGTTGACTCAAACCTAAGAATTCAGGATCTGATTCTCTTAAAACAGGAGACTGAGGGAAGATTCACAAAGGATCGTACGTTGATTATTTCTCGTAAGATAAAACATAAAATTAACGTATATTTAATGAATGATTTAGACTTAATACCAGTTAGGTGACTAAATTAAGGTGTTTATTATGGTAGTGTACAAGTGGCCCCTTTAATTTTTTACTCTCTCTCTCTCTCTCTCTCCACATCTGCACTACTCCATTACAGGCTACAAGAAAACACAAAATATTTAATCAGTTTACCTGTACTGTTTACATAAGAGGTGAGAGAAAGGAAATACCAGAAACGCACACACACACACACACACACACACACACACACACACACACACACATAAGTATATACTATACCTGGATTAACTTACCTATAAAAAATAACATCAATTAACATCAGGTAGAATTTTGTGATAATTGTTTATATATTTGACTCAGGTTACCTACCGTACTGTGAGCTGGGTGTGTGGATTTATATTACATACATACATACATACATACATACATACATACATACATACATACATACATACATACACACATACACAGAAATACAGTACTAGAAGCAGCAAAGACCAATAAGAAAACAGCATCAATATATCATTTCTGATTGGCCAATACAAAATCACTCCCATACAGATAACAACCAGTGAGAAAACCGTTCCAGTAATATAACGCTTCTGATTGGCCAAGACAAAAAAAATCACTCCCAGTAAGAGAACTAACCAATGAAAAAACAGTTCCATGATAATGTTTCAAACTTTTTCCAGCTACCCCCTACCATCCCCCATCTCAACCCACCCCCACCATCTCCCCACCACACCCTTCCCCTACCCCACCTTCCCTCCCGGACCCCCCCCTCCCCCCGACCTTCCCGCACCCTCAAAAAAAAATGACAGCTCAATTTTTTCAACAATTTCCGGGTAATTTCTTCCAGCCGAGTATTACGACAGACTTCATAAAGCCAATCTGTACTCCCTCGACGTATGCTGCATACACCATGTTACTCACACCTACACAACAGGGAGAAGGTCGTGGGAAGGTCGTGGGAATGTGTACTTTAGGACGTGAGGATTAAACACTATAATTTATTTCAGCTTATGATTAATTAAACACCCTAATACTAACCTAACTTATCGTAAAGCTTATCTAATATAACCTAACCTAACGTGACCTAATGCTAACCTAACCTAAACTAATACTAACCTAACCTAACTTAATGCTAACTTAACCTAACCTAATCTATTCTAATATAGCAATCCTAACGCAACGTAACCTAACCTAACCTAACCAAACTAACTAACTCCATTTACGGGCAATATTGAACATCTGAACCTCTGTGAATCCGAACCTCTGTGACTGTGAACCCAGGACACGTTTATAGGGGTCGTGTGTGTACGGTATTAGAGGGAATATTTACGTCATCACACAGGTAATAATATGACAGCAGGTGTCCAAGGGGGAGGGGGAGATGGTGGGTAAGAGGGGCAAATATTGTATTTTCTTTCTTTTTTCTTTCTTTCTCTTTATTGCCTACTCTCCCCCTCCCCTTTTCTCTCTCTCTCTCTCTCTCTCTCTCTCTCTCTAACCCAAATAAGAAAATACCTGTGAAAGGCCAAGCGAGAAAAAAGAGAGATGATCACAGAAAAATAGAGATAGATAAGTAAAGAGACAAACAGACAGACACAGACAGAGAGACAAACAGACTAGACAGAGAGACAAACAGACTAGACAGAGAGACAAACAGACTAGACAGAGAGACAAACAGACTAGACAGATAGAAAATAACTCATCTGTGTCCCAACAAGTCCATCAGTGGGACAATTTTCTCTACAAATTGTTGGTCATAACTTTATCTATAGAAAAAAAAAACACATATTTTCAAAATAACCAGAATGGTCACCCCAGCCTGGAATACTGACGATGTTGAGAGAGAGACAGGGAGAGAGAGAGAGGGGGGGGGGGACATCCACCGCCTAGCCCCAAATTTAGTTAAACAGGACCACCTGCTTCGGAAGCCTTGCCTCCCCACTTACTACCCCCCTCCTTTCCCCTTCTTCCTCCTCCCTCGCGTTCCTTCCGCCTCCTCATCCTCCTCTTACCTCACCCTCCGCTTCAAATCTCTCTCTCTCTCTCTCTCTCTCTCTCTCTCTCTCTCTCTCTCTCTCCTTTTGCCCCACACTAAAAATCTGTTATCTTTCTTCTCTCCCTCGAGATAAAACGACACTGACTATTTCTGAGGGAGGTGTGTCTGGTCAGAGGTGCCCCAGTTTTATTAACCCCAGTCCTAATGGGCCCCAGTTCTAATGGGCCCCAGTTCAAATGGACCCCAGTTCAAATGGGCCCCAATCTTAATGGTTAGGTTAGGTTCGTTGAAGATAGGTGAGGTTAATTAGGCTAGTTTAGGTTAGTTAAGGTTTAGGACCCGACAGGACTGGGGCAAATTTGACCTTAATAAATAAATAAATAAATAAATAAATAAATAAATACATTCAGCGCCAGGGAAGTCTTCTGCCTAAACTGACGAAGAATCGAGCTCTATAAACCCCAGAGGGCGAATCCGGAGGGGGTAGTCTGACTCCACAAAAACAAAACAGGGGTCGAACACTTCACAATGGATTCACACTGAGAACGACAGATTTGGGGAGGACCAGTGTGTGTGTGTGTGTGTGTGTTATGAGTCACAACAACCAATGGGACTAAATCCTATTCTATCCTATCCTAACCTAACCTAACCTACCTAACCCACCTATCCTGACCGTCTGTACAGCAGCTTTTAAACAAATTGTCAACTCCTTCATGACGTGACAATAGTGAATTTTAATATCCATCTTAAAAGAAATGTTTCTTGGGGGGCTAAAATCTACGCCTCATTCTCACTCGTCTTGAACCTTTCATATGCAAATTGTGAATTCCCTGGAGATGCCACGTTGCCAAACATTATCGTATGTATCTCAAGGGAAAGTGTGCGGTGGCCGAGTGGGGATACAGCACTCGCTTCCTGGACCTAAGGGGGTACTGGTTCGATTCCATGGCACGCCTAGTATGATCCAGTTGGGGAAATGAAGGTGGTTGAGTGCTGTACCAGCCATCTTGCCTCTCCTTGTATGTACCTGAGACTTAGTATACAGTGCACTATATCCAAACAGACTGTCAATTATATGGTATATAATTTCACTTTCATCTGAGGGAAGACTTTGTAGAGCCTTAGTTCTATACGTCTCTCTGTATTTATGTCGCCTTCAGCCTTTCATATGTAAATTACAAATTACTCAACACAACAGTAATGTAAAATCTATTATGTATCTTAGTGTCGACAACACTCACAACGTAATAAAAATAATAATAATTAAAATAATAATAATAATAATAATAATAATAATAATAATAATAATAATAATAAAAATAATAATAACAATAATAATAATAATAATAATAATAATAATAATAATAGCAACAACAATAATAATAATAATAATAATAATGATAACAACAACAATAATAATAATAATAATATAGGCAGAAAAAATATAATAAGCGAAGAAAAAAACACAACGAAGAATAAGAACAACAACAACAGCAGCACAAGATGAGATAAATAACAAACAACAACAACAACAACAACAACAACAATAACCTCAGCTAAGTACAGTACCACCATGAAGTACCACGCCCTGAAAGTACACCTACAAAATAACACAATAATTACCCTTCATGCCTTACAATAATTACCATAATAAGACGATAATTGATCCCTACAGAATAATTACTCCAGTTTAGATAATTATTGACTCAAAATTATTTACCACATGTGAGAAGATTTTAGGGTAGGGGTTTAAGTAGTAATTTATTATTATTATTATTATTATTATTATTATTATTATTATTATTATTATTATTATTATTATTATTATTAACCTCATCATCATCATCATCATCATCACCATCATCATCATCACCATCATCATCACTGTCACCATTATCACCACCACCATCATCATCATCATCATCATCATCAACATCATCATCATCATCACTGTCATCATTATCACCACCACCATCATCATCATCATCATCATCATCATCATACAGTCAAGGATTAAACTTAATTTGACCTTTAATTAACATAAACGAGTTTGAGAATTGTAATTATGATAGTTAATGGCCTGAATCTGATCTGTTTTCAATTACGACTGGTTAAGAGGATTACTGGTAGTGCTGGTTGGTGGTGGTTAGTGGTAGGTATTGGTGGTTGGTGCTGGATGGTAATAGATAACAGTGGTAGTGGCAGTAGATGGTAGTAGATAATGATGGTAATAGTAGTAGTAGTAGCAGTAGTAATAGTAGTAGTAGAAGTGGTAGAAGTCGTTAAAGTTCAGCAGAAACCCTGAGAGAGAGAGAGAGAGAGAGAGAGAGAGAGAGAGAGAGAGAGAGAGAGAGAGAGAGAGAGAGAGAGAGAGAGAGAGAGAGCACTTTAATTCTCTACCCCACCCACATACCCCTCCACCTACTTACCCCACGACCCACCTACCTCCACCCACCCACCCACCCACCTCACCCCACCCCCACAACACACAGGAAGACAAACATCACTACTAACCCTCCTAAGACACATGGGCCACTTAAATACATCACCATTAGACCATCATTAACTACTGCCGCTCACCTGGTGCTTATCGCGGGGGTTCACCTGTCTTAATTAACAGCATCTCATTTATACCTTTACCTGGTCATAAATACAGGTGTGTTTGTTATTGTAATTTTGGACTCGGGTTTCTTGGTGAGTTGTCTCTCTCTCTCTCTCTCTCTCTCTCTGCCCTTCTGGTAAGTCCCTGAAGACCCAGCTGCAGAAGGTCAACACAACACTACCTTATTTCCCGCACTGTTAGGTATTATCCCCTTATTCCACCCCCCTATTACGTAATATTTCCTTATTTTCCCCACGCTCTTACATATTATTCCCTTATTTCCTGCGATATTACGTAAAATTTTCGATATTTCCCGAAAGGTTTAGTCAGTTAGTCACTCAGCCAATCAGTCAAGTATGTAAGACAGTCATTATTCATTCATTCAGTCAGTCAGTCTGTCATTTAGCTAGTCAGTCAGTTACTCAAGAAGACAGACAGGATTGGAATTCATAGAGCTGGTGACGCAGGTTGGAAAGCGTAATGATACAGATAAGGAAATGAAATCAGAAGAGAGTAACCCGTAGACTTCTCTCTCTCTCTCTCTCTCTCTCTCTCTCTCTCTCTCTCTCTTCTTGACCTAATCGTTGGTATTGGTCGTCAATCCATAAGTTTTTGAAAGTTAGATTAGATTACGTAAGGTTAAATTAGGTTAGATTAAGGGTTAGGATGGGTCAAATTAGATTAGATCGGCTAAGTTAGGTAAGGTCAGGTCAGGTCAGGTCAGGTTTGAATACATTAATTTAAGATAGATTAGGATAGATTAGGTTAAATTGGGGGCCTATCTGGACAAGGGGCCTAGTTGACGTGCAGACCCCCCCCCCCTCTCCTACTCAGTCATCAGGGGAGTCATCAAAGACATACCCACAAAGAAGACCTATTTACCCCGGCAGTAACACAACACACCGGACTACACTACCTGGGGAGCTGATTGACCAAAATACAGGTTGACGGTGAAGGCTAGAGGGCAGAGATGACCGGTTGACAGAACAATGGGCAACACTGTCAGGATACGGAGGAGGGAGGTTGTGTTGTGTTGTGTTGTGTTGTGCTGTTGTGTTGTGTTGTTGTTGTGTTGTAGTATTGTGTTGTGTTGTATTGTGTTGTCTTGTGTTGGCTGTTGTGTTGTATTGTGTTGTGTTGTGTTGTTGTTGTGTTGTATTGTGTTGTGTTGTGTTGTGTTGTTGTTATTGTGTTGTGTTGTTGTGTTGTGTTGTGGTTGTGTTTTTTGTGTTGTTTTTGTTGTCCTGTTGTGTAAGGGAGAGGTAAGGGTGAGAGGAGGCGGGCGAGGTGTAGAGAAGGTAAGGGGGTAAGGGAGGGTGGTGGGATGAGGGGAGGGAAAGAAAGTGGGGTAGAGAGAGTGAGGGGGGGGAGGAAAGGTGGAGGAGTAAGGATGGGTAAGGGTGGGAGAATATGGGAAGGTAAAGTAGACTAAGTGAAGGGAAAAAGGAGAGACAGGCGAGGGAGAGGAGGAGGAAGAAGGAGGGAAGTTGAGAGGTGGAAGAGAGCGAGGAGGAGGGAGACCAAGGATGAGGAGGTGAGGAAGGGAAGAGGAGGAGGAGGTGAGGAGGAGGAGGAGGAGGAGGAGGAGAGGAGGAGGAGGAGAGGAGGAGGAGAAGGAAGAGGAGGAGGAGGAGGATGAGGAGGAGGAAGGAGGAGGAGAAGCAACCCATCGACCCTCCACCCAGACGAACAGCAAAAAAAAATCAACATCGAAATCAGTGAATTGAATTGGATGATGAGAAGCCGTGACGATGGTATCTGGCACAAAGGTACGACCCACTACTACGACCCCTCTCCCTTTCTATGACTCCATCCCCTCCTACGACCTCCTCTCCTCCTCCTACGACCCCTTCCCTTCCTCCTACACCCCCTTCCCTTCCTCCTACACCCCCTTCCCTTCCTCCTACACCCCCTTCCCTTCCTCCTACACCCTCTCTCCCACTCTTCCTACGACCCTCCCCCCTTCCTATACCCCCTTCCCTCTTCCTCCCACGACACCCTCTCCTCCGACCTTGGCACCTTCACCTGGTGTTGAACCAAGACTCCCTCCAAAGGTACTCCTCCAAAGGTAACTTAATTAAGCTCTACCTGAAGACGGTGGAAATTAAGCAAACAGTCACCTTTGACGACTTTACGAGGCGAGGGAAGAAGGTAGGAGAGTAGGGGAGGGAGAGAAGAATGGAGGAGAAGGAAGGAGGAGGAGGAGGGAGAGAAGAATGGGGGAGAGGGAAGGAGTAGGGGAGGGAGAGAAGACTGGGAGAGAGGGAAGGAGGAGGAGGAGGGAGAGAAGAATGGGAGAGAGGGAAGGAAGGAGGGTAGAGGAGGGAGGGGAGAAGGAAAGGGAAAGAGGAAGAGGGAGGGGTGAAGAGGGAGGCGGGAAGGGAAGGGATGGGAGAGAGGGGAGACACGGTGTAAAGGGAAGGAAGAGGAGAGATAGAGAAAATACGAAGGGAGATATTGAGAGAAAGGGTGGCAATTCTTTGGGAGGGATAATGGTGTGAGATTAAAGGAGACATCATTATCTCTCTCTCTCTCTCTCTCTCTCTCTCTCTCTCTCTCTCTCACAAACACAAGGTGGGTAGTAGATAGGGTCACCTTAGTACCGTGGGAGTCGATAGTATTTACACACCTGATCTACCTGTGACCCCCATACTTCATTATCACTGGTAATACACGAGGTCCTCTCTATCTATCTATCTATCTATCTATATATCTATCTATCTACCTCTCTATCTACCTCTCTATCTATCTATCCATCTATCTATTTATCTCCTTCTCCATCTCTATCCCACGCCATTCTTCTCAATTTATCTTTCTGTATCTACCCTTCCATCTATCTATAAGTTTATCAATCAGAATCTCTCTCCCTCTCTCTTTCCTTCCATTCATCTCCTCTGTAACTCAATCTCTATCATTGGTGTCTTTCATTAGTCAGTTTCATTCCTCAATTAACCTTTCCTTTGTTGACAAATCAGTTTACTCTTTACAAAAAATAAGATTCTTCGTCTCTGATATATTGTACATTACCATCAAGTTCTCTCTCTCTCTCTCTCTCTCTCTCTCTCTCTCTCTCTCTCTCTCTCTCTCACACACACACACACACACACACACAGCAGGGGGCAGGATATAATCTCCCCACAGGCATCTCATCCATACTCCTGATCACCCATAACACTCACCCCAGCCCACCCCTAACCCCACCACACCCATACCTTCACTCCACCCACACCTCACCCCTACCTCCACCACTGGACCATCAGGGGGTGGTGGTGTGGGAGGAGGTTGGAGAGGCTAGTTCAGTTGGGCGACAAGACAGTTACATCACAACTGAGTGAAGCCTCGTTGTGTTCTGGACCACCCGTGGCATGTTAATGAACCTTGAGGCCCAGCTAAATGAAAAGTTACACACACACACACACACACACACACATTCTCTCTCTCTCTCTCTCTCTCTCTCTCTCTCTCTCTCTCTCTCTCTCTCTCGTACACAGAAAGGTAGGCAGAGGAACTAAACAATTCATAACCATTAAACGCACACGACACACACACACACACACACACACACACACACACACACACACACACACACACACACACACACACAAAGGCAACAATGGAATTAAATTATTCATATGCATCAAACATCCACCCCCGCCCTCCCCACACACACAGGATGAAGGCCAGGGAAGCTCACCATTACGTTAAAAAAAAGACTGTCAACTTGCCGAAGATCTTCAGTCTCTTAATATCTCTCCTCTCATCAATTATTTAACCTAGCATCGACTACCATCAATCCACCATCAACTCCTTTAATATTCATAACATTTCTTAAACACGTACGTAAAAAATAATATAAAAATAATAAAAAATAATAATAATATTCGGTATATCTGATGCTCATAAGTCAAGCGCTGACGTGGATTTATATCAAGGCATACCTAGCTACCTGGTGATGACGTCATGGTTTGCACACGCTATGTAAACATTCCTCTTGCAAACAGCTGATGATGACGTTCTGTGTGTGACGTCATTGGTGTTCGTGGAGTCTTTTGGTATCATACATTCTCCTATAGTGATTCATGATTCTCCTTACGATAAGCCTCTCTCTCTCTCTCTCTCTCTCTCTCTCTCTCTCTCTCTCTCTCTCTCGCAGAATAAATTATTATTATTATTAGTAGTAGTAGTAGTATTACTAAAATTATTATCGCTACTATATAATTTACTAACCACAAATTAGGAGTAGCTATGTGTGTGTGTGTGTGTGTGTGTGTGTGTGTGTGTGTGTGTGTGTAGTCTCAGTACACAGTATATCACCTTTCGACCAACCACTCTTACCTAACCAAATACTAAAGCTAACCCACCCTAACTTAACCTAACCTAACCTAACCACCTTAACTTAACCTGCTAACCACCCCCTTCTCAAACGCAAATGTGTTTAATCAACCGGTGACATAAACTACGGTAGGGTATGGTTTAATCTTCATAATGATCTCGTTTTTATCACCAAGCTCCTCATCGCTGTCCTTAACATCTACAAGAAATCCGACTTCAACAATTTACACTTAGAAGAACGTAAACAACACAATCAATTTCCCACCAACAGTAAAAGTCGGGGTGTGAGTGACGAAAGAATAATGTAGTCACTGAAACACACACACACAAAAAAAGTCATTTATAACTAGATCAAGGTAAAATGTCCGCAGTGCTACCAACACCTTCTAACAGTAGTACCAACCTTTACTCCACAGTAATACCAACCCTGTCGCCTCCCTCACAGTGCTACCAACCTTCCCTCACAGTATTACCAACTCACCCTCCCTCACAGTTCTACCAACCCTCCCTCACCAGTATTACCAACCTCCCTCACAGTTCCTAGCCTCCCTCACAGTATTACCAACCCTCTCACCCCTCCAGTACTACCAACCTCCCCTAGCTGTGTACTAACCCTCCCTCACAGTATTACAACCCTCTCACCTCCAGTACTACCAACCCTCCCTCACAGTATTACCAACCCTCTCACCCCTCCAGTACCACCAACCCTCCCCTAACAGTTCTACCAACCCTCCTCACAGTACCAACCCTCTCACCCCTCCAGTACTACCAACCCTCCCCTCACAGTATTACCAACCCTCCTAACAGTACTACCAACCCTCCCTCAGTGTACCAACCCTCTCACCCCTCAGTACTACCAACCCTCCTCACAGTATTACCAACCCTCTCACCCCTCCAGTACTGCAGCCCTCCCTACAGTATTACCAACCCTCCCCTCCACGTATTACCAACCCTCTCACCCCTCCAGTACTACCAACCCTCCCTAACAGTATACCAGCCCTCCCTAACAGTATTACCAACCCTCCCCTCACAGTATTACCAACCCTCTCACCCCTCCAGCACTGCCAACCCTCCTCACAGTATTACCAACCCTCTCACCCCCCAGCACTGCCAGCCTCCTCCCACAGTATTACCAACCCTCCCTCACAGTATTACCAACCCTCCCTCACAGTATTACCAACCCTCTCACCCTCCAGTACTACCAACCCTCCCTCACAGTATTACCAACCCTCTCACCCCTCCAGTACTACCAACCCTCCCCTCACAGTATTACCAACCCTCCCTCCAGTCTACCACCCTCCCTAACAGTGATACCAACCCTCCCTCACAGTATTACCAACCTCTCCCCTCCAGTACTACTAACCTCCCTCACAGTATTACCAACCCTCTCACCTCCAGTACTACCAACCCTCCCTCACAGTATTACTAACCCTCCCTCACAGTATTACCAACCCTCTCACCCCTCAGTACTACCAACCCTCCCTCACAGTTCTACCAACCCTCCCTCACAGTATTACCAACCCTCTCACCCCTCCAGTACTACCAACCCTCCCTCACAGTTCTACTAACCCTCCCTCACAGTATTACCAACCCTCTCACCCCTCAGTACTACCAACCCTCCCTCACAGTTCTAACCCTCCCTCCAGTACTACCAACCCTCCCCCTCAGTACTACCAACCCTCCCCTCACAGTACTACTAACCTCCTCACAGTATTACCAACCCTCTCACCCCTCCAGTACCAACCCCTCCCTCACAGTTCTACTAACCCTCCCTCACAGTATTACCAACCCTCTCACCCCTCCAGTACCACCAACCCTCTCACCCCTCCAGTTACTACAACCCTCCCTCACAGTGTGCCAACCTCTCACCCCTCCAGTACTACCAACCCTCCCTCACAGTATTATAACCCTCTCACCCTCCAGTACTACCAACCCTCCTCACAGTGTACCAACCTCTCACCCCTCAGTACTACCAACCCTCCCTCACAGTATTACCAACCTCTCACCCCTCCAGTACTACCAACCCTCCCTCAGAGTGTTACCAGCCTCCTCCCACCGTTCCAACCCTCTCACCCCTCCAGTACTACCAACCCTCCCTCACAGTATTACCAACCCTCTCACCCCTCCAGTACTACCAACCCTCCTCACAGTATTACCAACCTCCCTCACAGTATGCCAACCCTCTCACCCCTCCAGTACTACCAACCCTCCCCACAGTATACCAACCCTCTACCCCTCCAGTACTACCAACCCTCCCTCCTAGTATTACCAACCTCCTCCCTCCTCTCTGCCCTCCCCAGTATTACCAACCCTCTCACCCCTCCAGTACACCCAGCCTCCCTCACAGTATTACCAACCCTCTCCCCCTCCAAGTTCTAACCCTCCTCACAGTATTACCAACCCTCTCACCCCTCCAGTACTACCAATCCCTCCCCTCACAGTATTACCAACCCTCTCACCCCTCCAGTACTACTAACCCCTCCTCAGTATTACCAACCCTCTCTTACTCCAGTGCCCTTCCTCCCTCACAGTATTACCAACCTCTCACCCTCCAGTACTACCAACCCTCCTCAGTATTACCAACCCTCTCACCCTCCAGTACACAACCTCCCCTCACAGTATTACCAACCCTCTCACCCCTCCAGTACTACCAATCCCTCCTCACAGTATTACCAACCCTCTCTCACCCCTCCAGTACCAACCCTCCCTCACAGTATCCTGCTCCTCTCACCCTCCAGTACTACCAACCCTCCCTCACAGTATTACCAACCCCTCTCACCCCTCCAGTACTACCAACCCTCCCTCACAGTATTACCAACCCTCTCACCCCTCCAGTACTACCCTCCCCTCTGTCAACCTCCTCCACCCCTCCAAGTTCTACCCAACCCTCCCTCACAGTATTACCAACCCTCCTCCACCCCTCCAGTACTACCAACCCTCCCTCACAGTATTACCAACCCTCTCACCCCCCAGTACTACCAACCCTCCCTCACAGTATTATAACCCTCTCACCCTCCAGTACTACCAACCCTCCTCACGTGTGCAACCTCTCCCCCTCCAGTACTCCCAACCCTCCTCACAGTATTACCCAGCCCTCTCACCCCTCCAGTACTACCAACCCTCCCTCACAGTGTTACCAACCCTCTCACCCTCCCAGGTACTACCAACCCCTCCCTCACAGTATTACCAACCCTCACCCCTCCAGTACTACAATCCCTCCCTCACAGTGTACCAACCCTCTCACCCCTCCAGTGCTCCCTCCTCCCAGTATTAACCTCTCCCCTCAGTCCCCTCCTCCAGTATTACCAACCCTCACCCCTCAGTACTACCCAATCCCTCCTCACAGTATTACCAACCCTCTCACCCCTCCAGTACTACCAACCTCCCTCACAGTATTACCAACCCTCTCACCCCTCCAGTACTACTAACCCTCCCTCACAGTATTAACCTCTCACCCCTCAGTACTACCAATCCCTCCCTCACAGTATACCCTCCTCCCCCCTCCAGTACTACCAACCCTCCTCACAGTATTACCAACCCTCTCACCTCAAGTTCTACCAACCTCCTCACAGTGATACCAACCCTCTCACCCAGTCACTTAATCCTCCTCACAGTATTACTCAACCCTCTCACCCCTCAGTACTACCAATCCTCCCTCACAGTATTACTCAACCTCTCACCTCCAGTACTACCAACCCTCCTCACAGAACTACCCCTCTCACCTCTCCAGTACTACCTAACCTCCCTCACAGTATTACCAACCCTCTCACCCCTCCAGTACTACCAACCCCTCCCTCACAGTTCTACCAACCCTCCTCACAATTACTAACCTCCTCACAGTATTACTAACCCTGTCACCCTCCAGTACTACCAACCTCCCCTCACAGGTACCCCCACTCTGAGGTAATATTCACTGTCTCTGGGGGGACTCTTGCAGTGTTTATGAAAGACGTGACAAACTTAAACTTTCTTTTGTGTTTTGTTAATAAATTAGTATAACTGTCTTTATTTAATTGTTTATGGTATGTGTGTGTGTGTGTGTGTGTCCCAAGGGTGATGACACGACCCGCCATCACCATAACTATGGCTCACGTGTTGGACACACCTGCCACCACTACCACCACCACCACCACCCACTACTATCACCAACACCATCACTAACCTTATCACCACCATCATCATCCACGGGAAGATGGGTATACATGGAGAGGGTATATAAAATATGTACACAAACGCACACACACACACACACACACACACACACACACACACACACACACACACACACACACACACACGCCCCCACCACCACAAAAATCACATCACTGTCCAATTCTCTGTCCAGATGACTTGGTGGAGGCGGGGACCCAACGTGCTCTCCCACGCCCCCAGACACGCGCCCTCACCCCCCCAAGCAACCATCACTATGAGGACCGCCATATGTCTATTCCCATGCCAGTCGCCACTTCCTCCACTACACCACAAGGTCGTCACCACGCCTTCTACCACACGCCCATCACCACGCCTACACACCATCACCAGACCTATACGTCATCACCACGCCTACACGCCCTTCACCAGCCCACACGCCCTTCACCACGCCTTCCACATTCACTCATCCCTACTCAGCTCTCGACCTTACATTTTTACCACACACCTGTCGTAGCTTATAAACTTATCTTACTTAGCTGAGTTATTAATTATGTTACTTAATTGGAACACTTAATACTTAATCTACTTAAATGGTCTACTTACACTTAAATTACTTATTGTATTTACTTTTTCATATTTGCTACTTAAATGGGTTTTGCTACAGTACTTTTAATTTATTTATTTAATTGGGTTACTTTCTTGCTTGCTTATGGTTATCATGACTTTATTACTTGCCTATTTACTAAAAACTACTTGAAGATAAACCACTGTAAGATTTTCATATATTTGACAACTTACACACACACACACACACACACACACACACACAAATAAAATTATTAATTAATTACTATGCTGAGAACCTATCTGTCTGTCTGTCTGTCTTGTCTGTGTCTGTCCCCAGGTCTGTCTGTCTGTCTGCGTGTCATCCATCATTCCGACAACAAACGTTTTAGGCTCGACATCAAAGGTTTCCATCGTTCAGCAAGTTTATTCTGAGTCTCTTTGATCTGGAGGGGAATTATGGTCTATATGACGTTCCAACAATGAGAGGGCCACCTGCCATGCCATTCTCTGTTGGGTGAGTCTTGTGTACTCCATCTGTGGTTCCTCCTTGTGCGCCTTGAGTACTAAGATGCTTTTGTCTTGTTTTGATGATGATGATATGATGATGAGGAGGAGAGATGATGATGATGATGATGATGATGATGATGATGAGGATATAGATGAGGATGATGATGAGGATGGATATTATACTACTATTATTAATCATTATTACTGTTATTGTTGCTACTACTACTACTACTACTACTTGCGCTACTTTACTACTACTACCGTAACCTAACTAGGCTGCTTGGTTCATATTCACATACACATGTGTACATACATACACACACACATAACACCATACACACGTGCATTGCATACACGCTGCCACCATATCGGCATTCAGTGTGTTTCGTGACGACCGATCATAAGGTGAAAGTAAAATATCAGGTGAGATTACTTCACTGGCAGTAAGAGTGGACTGGTAAATATAACTTAATCTCGAGAATGATTATGTACTCACATCTGCGAGTAATTATGTGTCAATTCATTACATCACCTGGAAAAAATTTGAAGATACAGTAAAATTTCACCTCAGTGTCATCAAGTTATGTGTGGTCATAACACTATTTTCACTACTGCTATTATCTGACCAATGGCTACTTTCATCCCACTGCCCACCACTACTACCACAATTACTACTTCTCTGCCAGGTTGCGATTGCCTGCCCTTGTACAATAAATATTTTATATATGAATAGGAATTCTCGGGGGTGGTGTGGGCGTCACTTTCTGGAACATGCCTTACTGTTTGGTTGTTGTGGGGGGGGTACAGAGGACGGGGGGGGGTGATTGCAAGGGGGGCAGGGGAAGTGTATTGATGGTAAGTGGAAAAAGGGGTTAGTATGTGTGTGTGTGTGTGTGCTGGATCAATGTGTGTGTTTGTGTGTGTGGTGTGTGTGTGTGTGTGTGTGTGTGTGTGTGTGTGTGTGTGTGAGCATTCATGGTACGACATAGGAGATGGTTTTTAGAGTTTCTTTTATAATGTTGTTGTTGTTTGTTGTTTTTTTGTTCTTGTTGGTTGTTTTTGTTGTTGTTGGTTTGTTGTTTTTGCTGTTTTTGTTGTTGTTTTGTATTGTTGTTGTTGTTGTTTGTTGGTTACGTATTGTTGTTGTTGTTGTTTTTCTTGGTGTGCTGTTGTGGGTGTTTTTATTTTGTTTTCTAGTTAGATTTGTGGTTTATAACTCAACTTTAATCTTGTGTTTTCTTGCTCACTGTCTTAGGAAATAGTTCATCTTTATGATCTGTGAGATTATGATATTCTGGATGACTTAATGGTTCTCTTATACTGAGTGTGTCTTCTTCCTCTTTCATATCTCCTTCATCTTTCTTTCTCTTCTCCTTTTTTTTTATCCTCCTTTTCTCACCCTTCTTATCTTCTTCTTGTCTCCTTCTCTCTCTTTTCTTTCTCTCTCTCTCTCTCCTTCTTTTCTCCCCTCTTGATCATCTTCTTCTTATCTTTCTTTTTTCTTCTTTTCTCCTCTTTCTTTCCTTTCTCCTTTACCTCCTCCCCATCTTCCGGCCTCCACCCTCCCTCCCTTCTTCACCTTCACCCCCTCCTTCACCCTCCTTTCACCTCTCCTCCTTTCACTCAATTCTCCTTCACCCCCCCTCCTCCCTCCATCTTCCACCTCCGCTTCACCCAACCTAATGAGAGGTTTATAGGACGAAGACAAGGAGCGACAATGCACTGTCAAGGGTGACGTCATGTCTTGCTTCTGGGTCAGTCCCAACAAAGTGTCAAGGGCCCTGTCAAGTCTTTATGGTGACAGTCCTATTCTGGGGGCCACAGTGTGTCTGTTTAAATAATGCATTTCTTATTTCACTATTACTGATGAAATATATACATCAAATGAGTGTATATACATATAACTATATACTATGAAGGGAAATATACCAAATATCCAATACAGAAAAACATGTAAATAATTATTGAGGCTAAAATATACACCAAATGCCTCCCCACGTACACTGGGAGGCAATGAATGAGTCGACAGGAAACCCACCATTTGATCTTGATAAAAAAATGGAATAAATCCCATCTAGTGATCACACACACATTTCAGCCATTCACCGCTCTCTGTGTTGTATACACGAACGCCACCACTATCCATGCAACTTGTTTACTTGAAATTGTCAACGTGTTTATTTGTTTGTTTATTTATATATATATATATATATATATATATATATATATATATATATATATATATATATATATATATATATATATATATATATATATATATATATATACAGACGACTTTAAACACTCTAGTATTGATGGGTTTGTTAGTAGGTGACTTGTCTGTTCGTTATTCGTCTGTCTGTCTGTAATAAAACATTACTAGACAAACAGCAAGACAAAAACAGCCAGACAGACAGACAGAAAACACAATCAAAAAGTAGAGAGATTGTCAAGTCCAACCAGCTGGACACACACCTGTAAAAATTCTTGGCTTTCACGAGAAACATCTAAGATGGACCCTAGATTTAATTTCTCTCTCTCTAAGGAAAACAAATCTATGTTCCTAATTTTTATATTTTATGTTATTTTTCCTTCCACGGTTGGTTGATAAGAACACAGTTGGTGATGACAATGGCAGTTTTAATTTCACTTGTTTGGCTAGCATTTTGTTGTCGTAGATTATGAGTGGGAGTTAGTAAGACCAGTGCACATGTCTCTAGTTAAGATGTGGTGGGGTGGTGTGGGGGAAGGAGGATAGGTTGGTTTATAAGTAGGTGGAGTGGATGTATGGGAATGAGGGGGTGAGGGAGGCTAGACTGGGAGGAGATGGTGTTAGTGATGTTGCCAAGGAGGAGGCAGAATGAGTGAGGGAGAAGAAAATTTTGGACGTATAGGGATCATTTGAGAGTCTATCTCGTGTCGTAACCTCAAATGAGAGCTCAGTTAGTTACGTTCTAGAGTCAGTTAAATTTGAAGTAACATCACGTAAGAATCTATGAGAATCCATCTTTAGTGGTAACTTAAGAGAATCAATCCACACATCGTTTTAATATCACCTCCAAAAAACAAATAAATGAAAAGTAAAACAAAAAAAAAATACTAAACATATATTCATACAAGTTCTTTACTGCCTAAAAAATTTAAAAAATATTTTATAGAATAAGAACGCAGATGATTTGCAGTAATAGGGAGAGGAGTGTGCTAACGAAGGAGAAGGGGAAAAGTGATAAAAAGAAGAGATAATGAATAATAAACTATAAAAAAATTAACAATGGAGAGAAGGGACAAGACCAGTAAGATAAATAGGAAGTGTGATAGAGCATAATATCATAGATAGGTATAATTGATGATAAAAGAAGGAAAAGGGGAAACGAGGAACAGAATACCTATGGATGGTATAATTCGATGAAAGAGAGAAGGAAATAAATATAATTATAAAGTATGAAAGGAGAATAATTATGTACTTCTGGGTAAATTGATGCATAGAAACGGAAAATAGGAAAATGTTCATGATATGAAAAATTTATGCACAATAAGAGAATTTTATTATTAATCAAGAATAAAGATATTTTAGAATATACACCATTCATCTATTCACTCTTTATCTCAATTTCACTATCATGGCCATTATAATTCCATCAATCTATCAATTCATCTATCTATCTATCTATCTATCTACTCATCTATCTTTCTATCTTTCTGTCTATCTATCTATCATCTATCTATATATCTATCTTCTTTTCTCTCACTCTCTTGTACTTCATCATAATATTACATAATCTATCAATCTATTGTTACGAGTTGGGATTTAGAATATAGTTATACGTCTACCCAGATCCCAAACAGGCAAATAAATAAATAAAAAAAAAAACAAAGACAATTTGGACTATAAAAGGTAGATAAAGGATGCGAGTTTTCGTTGTATATAATAGAGTAAATTACAAATCCCTTTAACAAAAATATTCAGCTTATAAATTACCCTTAACCAACTTAACCTAAACATTAATAATAGTATATATATATTAATACAACATAAACAATTTTGGTTAAGTGACGTGGGAGGTAAGCACACAACTGAACGAAGTATTTA